>NC_056738.1:380270069-380369465 GCF_019279795.1 Protopterus annectens | reverse complement strand
TTATTTCACTTTGAATTGCAGTTCTGAAAGCAGCTTATAATTGTGGTATACAGTTGATCTATTATATTTTTTGTTATCACAAAGCTTTTTTTTTTATTGTTTCACTGCGATTTATGTACTGTTTTAAACCCTGTTTTAACAGGCTAGCTTCTCTAACTGTAAACTGGTTTTTCAGACTGGGAATTGTATTTTCTGTTTGTGATTGCTCTATCTGAACCTTTATGTGCATTTTTATCTGTTAAAAGCATTCTCTAGTTTGCTCCTTGATCTGTTTAAAACTTTCATGTAGTGTTTACAGCTAGGAACTGTAATAGTGTGCATTACTATAATTGTTTTTGTTTTATTTAAATTACTAAATTGTAAACTGCTTTTTAATACAGAGACTTCGATTTTCTGTTTGTGGGTGTTCTTTCTATGCTTTTAAAGTGAGGTTTCTGTGTTCTGTGCAGGTGGCATAATCTTGATAGAGGCCTGTTTTGTAGGCTGGAAGTTTTGTTTTTATTTCTGGCAGCCATTTTCTGCTGATTGTCTTCATTGAGAGTAACAAGGCCTCCTGACCTTCTGTAGTACGAGTGATTGGGTAATAGCAGGGGCTGAGGAGTAATCTGATCTTCCGAACTTTTCCATTCTATTAAAAGTATTCTCTAGTCTGCTCCTTGATCTGTTTAAAACTTTCATTTAGTGGCTACATCTAGGAACTGTAATTGTGTATTGGCTGGGTCGGGTTTGTGGATGGAACCGAAGTCCTATCAGTACGGAATGTATGATGATCTACAACACAGATGGAACATTATGGTAAGACTTAACTTCTTTTTATAAATGAATGAAATGCAGTCTTTCAGACATTTGGAAAGAGTAACTTTGCTGACTGCTTTGCCCAACTTTGCACTAGAGGAAAAATAAATAATTGACTAGATTGTCTTGTTCTTTTGGTCCTGCGAAGAAAGACTTGTAGTTAACTGTGGACGTCTAAAAGGTGCAAGGTGCTGTCTTCTTTATTAGTGGTTAGGGAAGAAAGCTGGTAAATCAGTGGTCTGGTTCATGTTTGTCTGTGATACAACTTTGGGTAAGAAGGAAGGGTTAGTTCCCTAGGAAACCCTATCCTTGTGGGAAACGATTTATGGCGGTTTAGATGATAGTCTGAATCGCTGAAATCCTTCTGGCTGAAGAACTGGCTACGAAAAAGTGCGCCTTCCAGGATAAAAAGTTTAGGTCACAATCCATAGAGGGTTTAAAGAGAGAATGTGTCACTGCCTGAAGAACTAGGTTCAATTCCCAAGGAGGTGTTGGGTCCTTGAATGGAGGCTTTAGCAGAAGAGTGCCTCTTAGCCTTTGTAAATCATTTCTAAGAGAGGCTGAAGTACATTCATCCAAGCCATTATGAAAATTAGAAATAGCAGCCAGTTGTATTTTGATAGTGGAAGGAGAAGCTTCAGCGTTAAACAGTGAGGCTAAAAAGTCCAGCACATATTCTATGGAAGCGGTACAAGGATCCATTTTTTTTTCAAGGGCCCAGAAAGTAAATCTCTTCCACATACTGGTGTATAGCTTTCTTGTGAAAGGTTTGTGGGCCGATAAAACAATGTGGCATACTGGAGAAGAAATATTTGGATGCCTGGTGGTTAATGAAACTGGAGTAACCATGCAGTTAGCTTGAGGTTGAAAATGTTTGGGTGAACAAGACAGTCTGGATGCGACAGGAGATCTGGTGCTGGGTCCAGAATCAAGGGCTGTCGAGTTAGGCAAGGCCAAAGAAAGGGGAACCAAATCTTTTGAAGCCAATAGGGAGCAATGAGGATTACTGTATTCTTCATCTTGCAAGCTTTCTGTAAAAATTTTGGAATTCGGGGTATGTGTGGAAAGGCATATAGGAGACCGGGAAGGGGGAGTTTTGTGGAGAAGAGCATCTCTTGGTGACTCTCCCAGAGGGGGAATTCAGTCGAAGTTGCTTCATTTGTTTAGGTGAGATGCAAAAAGATCGCAGCAAGATTGACCCCAAAGACAGAAAATCATTTTTCCTAATTTCATATTGAGACTCGTGAGGCTGAAGGGATATACCTGCTCAGCTTGTCTGGAGTCACATTGGAGCTCCCCGGTATGTGCGTTGCTGTTAGTAAGTGGTTGGTAGAAATTGCCCATTGCCACATTCTGAGTGTTTCTTGACAAAGGGGGTAAGACTTGGTTCCTCCCTGTTTGTTGATGTACCAAACTGTTGACATGTCTCTTTGAATCACAGTAGTCCCTTGAAGAGCTGTCTGGAAAGCCTGCAAAGCGAGACGCACCACTCTTATCTCTAGAACATTTATGTGCAAGTTGGCCTCTATAGAAGGCCTAGTGCCCTGGGCCATCTTTCCCAGATAATGCCCCCCCATCCCATCTGGGAGGTGATAGTGGTCACTATGGCCATAGGCTCTGGAACAACAAAGGGATAACTATTAAGAACTTTATGTGAATGCATCCATCAACGAAGATCTGTCCTGCACCGTTTGGTGATCAGGACTTGTGATAACGGGTGATGAAGTATGGACCACTGGGAAGCTGTTAGGTACTGAAGAATTCTCACGTGAAACCTGGCTAGTAGCAGTAGAGTTATAAAAGCTGCCATGGATCCCAGGGCTTGCTAGACTAAACTTGGTGGAACTTTGTTTCTGAGGATTAACTTTTGAACCTGAACTACAATTCTGTGTTGATCTTGGTGAAAAGATGCTGTCGTTGCATGAGTATCCTATACTGCCCCTATGAAGTTTTGTGTTTGGGTTAGACGTGATTTTTCTAGGTTTACTGTTATCCCTAGCTGAGCACAAGTGTTGAGGGTGTAGTTCCTGGCTGCTATCAGCTGGTGCTTCGTCGTAGCTGCTATGATCCAGTCGTCTAGATAGGGAAACATAGATTCATTGTAGTCTCAAGTGAGCCGCTACCACTGACATGCATTTGGTGAACTCCCTGGGGGCTGTGGTGAGTTCAAATGGCAGTACTCTGAATTGGTAGTGACTAGCTCCCAGTTGGAAGCGGAGGAACTTTCTGTAGTGTTTGTCCATCTTTATATGGTAATACGCATCCTGAAGATCTGTTGAGCATATCCAGTCATCCTTCTTCAGAACGGGAAGAATAGAGACTGTACCTTGATCATCCAGAACTACATATGTCGAACCGATTTGCTCAGTACGCTGAGATCCAAAATTGGTCTCCAGTCCCCGGTCTTCTTTGGCACTAAAAAGCATCTTGAGTAAGTTCCAGATACTACTTGTTTTGGCGGGACTTGTTGGATGACCCTTTTGTCCAGCAGTTTTTGGCTTTCTTGTACTGCTGTATCCCTCCTATTGGGTGGAACATCAGGGATTTTCTTCTGATGTGGGGGGAGGTTGATAAAAGGGAATGGTATAACCTCTGAATACAATCTGTTGCAGCTAGGAATTTGTTACGTCTTGCCAGGAGTTTAGGTGCAAGGGTAAGTGTCCTCCAACTGCCTCCAGAGGAAGACAGTCTGGCCTCTCTTCAGGAGTGCTGACAGAGCTTCCTTGGGAAAGAATTCCCTAAAGTCCTGGTTTTTCAGACCACCTCTGCCGCGAGGGCAGTGTCTCCCAATCTGTTTCCCCCTGTACCCCTGGGGGAACTGCTTCCACATTTGTCCTGGAAAGGCCCTTGGTATTTTTTTGAACCACATTTTACCACCACCCCTCTGGTTACTGGAAAAGAACCTTTGGAGAATGGAACAATTTATGCCGACAGCAGAAAGGGTCTTGCCATCTTTCTCACACCTGGCCAAGGTTTCTTTAACTTTGGGGCCAAATAAGGATGTTCCGTCAAAAGGAGCATTGAAGAAAGAAGAATTGAAAATCAGAAAGGAGCATCCAGGCATGTTGCCTAATGGCTACGCCTGTACCTGCTGCTCTAGAAGCCCTTTCGGCTGTATGTGCTGTCAGCCTCATGGACAAATTGGACACAGACTCCAGAGTGGCGAACTTGGAAGGCACTTTGTCTTGGACTCCCTCAGCTACAGCTCCTGCCAAGGTGTCTGATAATTTCTTGATCAGATCCCGTAGGAGTCTGGTGAAATGTGTCAAGTAGTTCAAGGATCTTGCAGCCAAGGTCGCTGAAGGGTAGACCTGCTTTCCAAATCTGTCCATAGCTTGGGACTCCCTGTTGGGCAGATGAATAGAGAAACTGTCCTCAGCCAGTTCCTTTTTAGTGGTGGCCGCCATGACCATAGCATCAACTGCCAGACCCTTGGCCCAAATTTTTTTTTTCTTTGGGTGCAGAAAGTGTCTTGTCTGGTCTCTTGGAGATGGGCTCAATGGAGTCAGCGGCCTTCCATACCCATTGTGAAATCAACTGAATGAGTTCATCAGGTGGAGTCACCCAAGAGGTAGATGGCAGAGTGCCAAATGCATGCAGGTAACCTCCTCAGAAGAAAGGTTTTGGGACTTCCAGCCACCCCTCTGCTTCACAATTTCCAAGATATCTCCAAAAGAGACATCTTCAGGGTGTGACTGTGAGGATCCCTCACCTTCATTGAAATCTGTATCTGCAGTGTCTGATTCATGCTTCCTCTTGCAGTTCTTTTTTGTGTGGGACCTCCTCAGGGGGATAAATGTGGGAAGGTATCAGAGGATGACGGTATCTATGGCTGTGACAGTTGAGGCTTCAGCTCCTGCTGTCCCTGTTGAGAGGCATGTGGATGAGTTGAAATAGTAGAACTAGAGGGGGAGACCTGTTCCGATGGGCTATGCACCAACTGAATATCTGCTAGAGAATGGGCCACATAGCCTTCGGCTAACTCCCCTGGAAGAGGGAAAAGGAGCCCAGATCCTGTAGAGACTGCCTCAGACTCCAGCCCGCCTCGAGGTTTGGCTCTTCAGAGCAGGAACTGATGTAAGCCGAAGCTCCAAGGAGCAGGGACAGCTCCAAAAAGCCTGGAGTCCAGACCTGCTCACCAGAGCTGACAGGGCAGCTATGACTCTGGGAGCTCTCCATTTCTGCAAATTGAAGAGTTCAGGGCACCTGTCGTGCCCTTGTTTTAGAAGTGGGCACAACTCTGAGCTGACACTCTGCCTAAAGGGAGAGAACCACAACAGAAGACTAAGAACTCTGAGGAGGTTAGAAGAGGAGTAGTCAACAGGGAGAAAGAGGATGTTTCCGAAGGCTCAGCTAGATGGAACTAGCACGGGCGTGGCCTGAAAGCCCTGCAGCCATAATCTTATTCACTCAGCCTTGCTACCCCAGTTCCACTTATGGGCTTTTGGTGGAGCAGACCGATGAAGCTTAGCTGAGACTTAGGGCCTCTGCAAAACACTTCTGGTAATTTCCCAGCAAAGGGATCAATTGAAGGGGAGTAAGATGCTCTAGTTCTAATGGTCATAGTCAATGGAACAGAAGCCAAATCCTTTGTCAAGGCCTTCAACGTCGAAGAGCTCACAATTGTAGTTGATGCCGAAACTGAAGTCTGTACCGAAGGCTCAGAAACGGAGGCTTTCAGTTGCAACCGAGCTCTTCAATTTTTTGGCTTTCAGAACTGATGAACTGCTTTTTTTTTAACTTTGTCAGTAGACAAAGTAGAAGAGGAAGATTAGATCTGCTATAGCTTTATCAGCAGTGGATAAGGCTTCTCCAAAAGCTGATTGCAAAAGTAATTTTAAAATTAGTTAGTTACGGCTTTCCACTAGAGCACGGTGGCTAAAGATATGACAAATACTACAGTCTTCCTGTAAGTGATGAGGACCACGGCAATATACACACACTGCATGAAAATCTGACGGGAATTTTGTATTACATCTTTACCCTTTTCTGTTTTAATAAGCAGTGAAAACAGTTATAGAGAGTCATGTCCGATTTCACAAGGTATGGGAAAAGTGAGAGTAGAAGAGTTTTTATTCTTAAATGTTTATATTTAAGTTGAGAGAGAGAAAGAGGGAAGTGCACAGACATGTAAAAAGGGGAAAGGTATAGAGGATAATACTAGTAGAAATGCACGAAGTGTAACAAGAAGTAAGACAAAAATAGAACTAGAAACTGCAAGAAAGGACAACAATTTTACCTAAACCTATTAGTGCTCGAGAGTAATAGCTAGACACTCTAATTACTGAAAGCTGCAAAGATATTCGAGGTAACAGAGGGATTCTGGGTAGAGGTTAAGCCTCGAGAGCTTTGGCTACAGAGCCAGTAGATCAAGTCTTGTTCCATTGATGGAACAGAGCCCATCTGTCAAGGATGGACTGAAGTTTGACCATCAAATCCAATGTTTTCTTGAAGTAACATTTTCTCTACCCTAGGTCAACTTCCAACATGCCCACTTGCCCTGCCTGATTTCACCTATCTCTGAACACAGCCTCATCTTTCCATTATGTCTTCCATTCTACCCTAACTGGATACTAATGTGCAAGTTATTTTATTTTCCATAATTCATAGGCTTCGTGATGAGTAGCTTTCTACAGTAATGTGATACAAACAGAGCTTCCTGTGGAATGCATCATCAGTAGCTAGAAGATTGAATCAATGCTACAACTACAGAGGCTGGCATGCAGAAGTTATGTGGCATAGGGCTTGTGGGTCAGTATAACCCTGCACCAATGTCATGTACTTTCTCTCTCTTTACCTTTTATTGCTTTTGTTTTGAATTATTCTTTACTCCTCTAACTTCCTCCTGTTCAGATAGAGGAATAGGAGCTCTGCTGCTCAGACTTTTTTTTTCTGTCAAACCATAAAATTCCAATCCTGAACTCTGATCAGCAGTGGCACATAGTATATTATTTCTCAGCCAGGTGGCTAGCACCATCTGCATTTTTGGTGAGGGGAATTAACCATTTAT
This sequence comes from Protopterus annectens, assembly GCF_019279795.1. Taxonomy (NCBI): domain Eukaryota; kingdom Metazoa; phylum Chordata; order Ceratodontiformes; family Protopteridae; genus Protopterus; species Protopterus annectens. The sequence continues at coordinate 380,362,660 of NC_056738.1, read as the reverse complement.
TTGAGCATTCATGATACAAGACATCATGGTGGTCATAAGTCCTTTTAGTGGGAGTTTGATTAATGAAAGTGGGCCTTCATTAAGCAACTATTAAGGCAGTTGGCTGTGGCTTTGTAGCAGTTTATAAGGTTCAGAATGGTGCCATCTGATATCTTTTGGCTTGTGGGGTGGGAAGATGTATCCTAAACATGTGCTGTCTTATTTAGTACCAGTATATATGTTAGGAATTGGCCATAAATTGCGGGTGTTTTTTGTGACAATTTATTGACTGGAGTATATCTAAGAGGGTTATCTAGAGTTTTCAATCTCCATGTTGCTTTTTTGGGAAGGTATCTTCCACCTCAAGTTACGGTCATTGCAGTATTTATAGAGTGTATGGCATGTGAGAATTCCTGTTCCTGCCGATTTTCTACTGCTCAAGTTTACGCACGTTTTCACTGCTGTCTAGAATTGTGATGCTGGTTGCTATAGCATTTCTCCCTTCATACCGCTCATTCAGCTTCTCTCAAAGGTTGCTCATAGCCACTTTTTGCCCCAGATTTGTTCTTTTGGAATCACTGAAACAACGCCGGTAACGTGTGATGTGCCGTAGGTGTTTAGAGCCACGTGAGCACCACTGCTATCCCTCCTGTCTGGCCTATCCAGCATCCAGGCCATTCGTGAACTTCAGGTTTCATTGATTCGTTTGTCTGCACCACAGAGCTGGCTATTTTAGGTTCATGCACAGCTATTGGCCCATACCTACGTGAAGCCTAGCCAACAAGGTTCCTCGGCTGCCACCCAAGAAAGATTTTCCCAGCTACTGCTCTAGCAGTGATTACGAAGTGATCCCTGTGTATTTCCTATTTCCCATCCACTCACCGGGTGATTCTTTCTCTCTTGAGTGCTAAATGAAGAACTTCTGCTTCACATAGATGGGTAGCCTGTTCCAGAGCATGGGAAGTCTCTGGGACAGGAATCTATCCTTCCGCATCACCTTGTTTATTGTGGTGACAGGTTTAGGGTCCCTAGAGCTGTAGAAGCCAGGAGGGGATTGGGATTTCTTTAGGTGCATGTCCAACAGTTGGGGTTTGACATAGCTTTATATAGCAGCAGAGATCACCTCAGAGGAGGCTGGCGCTACGAGCAGCCGGAGTTTTTGAGATGGTCAGTAGGGCATTTGTTTGATCCTCTTTATGAGGTACTTCTGTGCCTCCGTGCTGCAGAAGTCTTTAGCATTCCAAAGGGGCATTGTACTCTATAATGGGTCTAATGATACCAGAGAGGAACAATGACCCTTTTTTTTCCTGGATGAAATCCCTGGCATGAGGTGTGCCACGAAGGACTTCCTGACTACTGTGGCAATGTGACTATCAAAGGAGAGACTATTGTCTACCAACCAAGGTCTCTATCACACGTCAAAAGTAGATTGCCGCCTATGTGGTAGTTCATAAGGAGTTTTCTTACCAAAAGGGATGAAACTGCACTCCTTTTGGCATTGAGCTTGAGGTCATGGCTTTGACACCATGTATCTTTCTCAGCAAGGCCCTTCTGTAGGATGTCCCGAACTGTTAGCCTCCTGTTAACAGTACTTCAGAAAGATATCAAACAGGAGAGGTCCCAGGATCTGAACCCAGTACTCCACTCTGCTTTGAGGTCAGATTTGGAGTCTGCAACTTAGTGTGGTTTCTGTCAAAATTTTTGGGGGCTTTTAAAAAGGGGGGGCATTTGGAGGTTTTCCATTTAAGATAAAAACCAAAAATTTTTTGGAAAAAAAAACCCAGTGTTTTTAAAAAAAAGGAAAAAAAGGGCATGGGTTTTTTTTAAAAGGGAGGAAAAGGGGGCTTTTTAACCCAGATCATGTTAAAGCAAAATTGTTAGATGCTCCTATGGATAAGACAAGTTTGTTTGGTGCACCTGCCCAGCAGGTTATGAAGAAAATGGAAGAAAAGGCAAAATCAGTTCAAACTGTTAAAGATTTCCTGCAGGTTCAACCCCAAGGTTTAGCAGGAACTGGCCTGCCAAGAATTGGTCCTTTCCTGACTCCACAAGATTTCAAAGGGCAGGAATAGGCGTTCCAGAGGCAGAAACCAAACCAGAGGAAGTGCCTACAGAGGACGACAGTGGCAAGGTAACAACAGAGGCACAGACACAGCCACTGCCACTACTTCAACACAGCCACAGTGACTTACTCCTAAAACCGCCTACCAGGGAGCAAATAGCAGCCCCACTAGGCGGAAGGTTAACTTTATTTGCAAAGAACTGGCACCACATAACAAAGACAAGTGGATTCTGCAAATTATACATCAAGGTTACCGATTCCACTTCCACACTATACCAGTCAAAGAGGAATGCCAAATCTACCTCCAAATCAAAAAACAGAAGCTTTACAACAGATAATGGAGTTAGCAAACATGAGAGCTGTGGAAAAAGTGCCTGCAGCAGAGCAAGGAAAGGGGTTCTACTCCAGACTGTTCCTAGTTCCAAGAAAGGAAAAAGTTGGAGACCAATTCTCACCTGTCCACCTTGAATACATACATCATTGTCCCAAAATTCAAAATGCTGACCCTACAGCAACTTCTTCCCATGCTGGGCAAGGAGTGTTGGCTGGTAACTCTAGATCTCAAGGAGGCATACCTGCACGTCCCTATTCGACCAATCTGCAGAAGATACCTCAGATTTCTTGCAGGATCAGAGCACTATCAATTCTCAGCATTGCCTTTTGGCTTATCTACTGCCCAGAGTATTCACAAAATGCCTGGCATCAGTAATCGATATTGCAGACTGCAGGAATTCATATTTACCCATACCTGGACGACTGCCTGCTACAAGGGGACAACAAAAGCAAGTTGACAACAGATTTGCAAAGGGTCATTTACTTGCTACAAGCACTGGGATACACAGTCAATCTACAAAAGTCAAGACTGATACCATCCCAAACAAGGACATTCTTGGGCGGAATTGGACACAGTGAGACAAATGGCATTCCTAACTACAGAAAAACAAAAGAACTCCTCTTTACTTCTTGTCCCTAACAAAGCTGAACAAATTAACAGCAAGAAAAGTTCTGCAGGCCTTGGGCTTCATGGCATCATGCATAATTTTGGTTCCATTTGCCAGACTACATATGAGAAAACTACAGTGGTACCTCTACGGAATTTATGGTCCAAACACAGACACAGCCTCGAAACAGAAATCCCACTAATTCCATGCTTAAAACAGGAGTTCCTATGGTGGGCCCAGGCATGCGGTCCAACCCAGGCCTTCCTTTTCTCAGATGTCAAGCAAGCCAGAGCATTACAACAGATGCTTCAGACCTAGGATGGGGGGCCCACATGCTGGACAAATGCGTGCAAGGATTGTGGACTCAGGATCAACTTCACCTGCACATCAACCTAAAAGAAATGCTGGCTGTAAAACTGGCTATCCAAAAGTTCAGACCATTTCTCAAAGAGGGCCAGCTGTTGATAAGGACAGACAACACCACAGTCATGTGGTACATCAACAAACAGGGAGGCACTCATTCATACCCCCTATGCAGAATGACTTTGGAACTGTGGACCCTGGCACTCAGCTACAACATCCAGCTGCAAGCAATATTTGTACCAGGAAAAGAAAATACTCTAGCGGACATCTTAAGCAGGACCATCAGATGCTCACGAATGGCACCTGCACCCGGACATCTTCAGGACCATTACAAAGAAGTGGGAATGCCTCAGATAGATCTATTTGCATCTCCTCACAATCACCAACTCAAAAATTCTGCACAAGGACATTTCACCCACTAGCATGGAAAGTGGATTCGCTCTCCTTCAGCTGGAAGGGCCTAACAGTTTATGCATTCCCACCTCTCCCTTGATACACAAAGTACTCCTAAAATCAAGGAAGAACATCCAAGGATAATCCTGATAGCTCCAAACTGGCCAAGACAACACTGGTATCCACTACTAAGGAGCTTGTCTCGAACAATATGTGGCCAATACCCTGATGCCTTTGATGCTAACTCAGAACAACTACAGCACCATACATCCAAACCTGAAAACCTTACAACTGACTGCATGGAACATCACATAGCAGCAGCTAATCAAGAACTTTCCCAAAGAGTTAAAGACATTATTCTTGAAGCACTAGACCTTCAACAAGAAGGAACTACGCTGGAAAATGGAAAAGGTTTGTCAGCTGGAGTTCTGAAAGAGGAAAAGATGTGTCAAACATAGATATGCCTAACATCCTGGAGTATCTGGCGAACTTCTCCATTCAGGCCTGTCCTACTCCTCCATCAAGATACATGCATCAGCTATTTCAGCAGAATACAGCTTTGATCCACCTGTTTTTTCACACCCTCTGCTCAGACAATTTCTCAGAGGAATCAAGAATGTAAAACCTCCAAGAAAACCACCATTACCAGCTTGGGACTTAAACTTCGGATTACAAAAGTTGACACTATCACCCTTTGAGCCAGCAGCAACAGCAGACTTACAACACCTGTCATGGAAAACTGCTTTCCTACTGGCAATTACCTCAGCAAGGAGGTTTTCAGAACTACAGGCCTTAATGGCAGTGCAACCCTTCCTAATCTTCCACCAAGATAGAGTATCCATGAGGACTAATCCAACATTTATGCCTAAGGTGGTATCCAGAGTGTCTTTAAACCAGGCAATCCACCTACCTACCTTCTTTCCCAACCCACAAAACAGAGGGGAAAGAATACTGCATACCTTGGATGTACATAGACAGCTACGCTACTACTTGGACAGAACCAAAAACCAACAGAAAGACTGACCAACTTTTTGTGGCCTATGCAACAGGAAGAGAGGGAAAAGCTATTTCCAAACAGACAATCTCCAAATGGATAGGAAATTGCATACGATTCTGTTACTCCTTCCATGGAAAACCAATTCCACAGAACATAAGACCTCATTCTACAAGGGCAACAGCCACTACCACAGCCTTCTTACGAGGAGTGGCTACCAAAGACATTATTGAGGCGGCTACTTGGACCTCCGTGCATACATTTGCCAAGCATTATAATTTGCCTCTATATTCCAGATCCCGAGCAGGGTTTGCCACTGCTGTACTGCAAGGGATCCTAAACACACCATAATCTACCTTATCCTCCTCCCCCTAGTTGGCTATGGTATTCTACCCAGCTGTTATGACTGCAGATGCATCCATGAAGGACATAGTACAGTTTTGTACCTACCATAAATGTAGATGTCCGAACTGGATAGCATCTGCAGTCAGGATTACCCTCCCTCCTTCCCCTCTGAGGTACTCCTAGGGTGTTTACCCTCCTAATAGCTAGCTGATGGGGGGGAGTCTTTTATGGTGTATTTGTTTGTATATATGTACATACATGCTTATTTTTGTGGTTACCTCTATCCTTTTGGAAACATTGGCATCTATCCAAAATATTTTAGCCTTCAGGAGGGCTTCTGGCATCTGGGGCAAGAAACACTGAGGAAGATGGCGTCGGCTGATGCCTTTATACCCGAAGTCCAACAGAGATGACGTCGGATGAAGAGCGACATCAGCCGAAGCCGGACTCGGACTTTGGAATCCGGCCGACTGACGGGCTGCCTGACGACAGGACAACCCAGCTGTTATGACTGCAGATGCTATCCAGTTCGGACATCTACATTTATGGTAGGTACAAAACTGTACTTTTTCACAGTACTGTGATGTACAAAACAGAGCTCTGTGGAATGCATCATCAGTGCAGTTGTAGCATTGGAATCAATGCCATAACTACAGAGGCATGGCATGCAGAAGCTATGGCAGTTAGGCTTGTGGGTCAGTATAACCCTGCACTAATGTCATGTAATTTCTCTCTCTTTACCTTTATTGCTTTTGTTTTGAATTATTTCTTTACCTCTAACTTCCTCCTGTCTAGATAGAGGAATAGGAGCTCTGCTGCTCAGACTTTTTTTTTCTGTCAAACCACAGGGCCTCAATCCTGAACTCTGATCAGCAGTGGCACAGATGGGCATATTGTTTCTCAGCCAGGTGGCTAGCACCATCTGGCATTTTTGGTGAGGGGAATTAACCATTTATTTGAGTATTCATGATACAAGACATCAGTGGTGGTCATAAGTCCTTTAGTGGGAAGTTTGATTAATGAAAGTGGGCCTTCATTAAGCAACTATTACAGTAGTTAGTTGTGGCTTTGTAGCAGTTTATAAGCAGTTCAGATTGGAAAAGCTGCCCATCTGATTCTTTGGCTTGGTGGGGTGGAAGATGTATCCTAAACATGTGCTGTCTTATATTTAGTACCAGTATATATGTTAGGAATTGGCCATAAATTGGTGGGTGTTTTTTTAGACAATTTATTGACTGGAGTATATTCAAGAGGGTTACTTCAGAGTTTTCTGAATCTCCATGCTGCTTTTTGGGAAGGTATCTTCCACCCCAAGTTACGGTCAGATTGCAGTATTTATAGGAGTGTATGGCATGTGGAGAGATTTTGCCCTTCACAGAAAACCCGGTTTTTCATTATTTTCATTTCTGTTTTGAAGTCAGATGTCAGTCAGTACTTTTCAGTTTCAGTTGTCTAGAATTGTGATGCTGGCTACAGGCATTTCTCCCTTCATACGTTCATTCAGAAACCAGTTTTCCTTCTGTACAGAGAAGTATTGTTTTATAGTTTTATTTTTTTTTTTAAGCTCGAGATGTTTCATTCTTTTTTGGAATCATTCCTGAAACTACACCATGTTGGTATTCACCAGATGGCAGTCAGAGAAAATGAGAGAGTTTGCTGTGGATACCCACTGCTATCCCTCCTGTCTGGCTCATCCAGCATCCAGGCCATTTGTGGAACTTCAGGTTTGCTGATTCTGTTTGTCTGCACCACAGAGCTGGCTATTTTAGGTTCATAGGTAGGTACTAGGCTATTGGCCCAAGGGCCTACGTAAGCCTAGCCAACAAGGTTCCCTGGCTTACGCCACCCAAGAAAGTTATTTTCCTGTGCCACTGTCGAGCAGTGACACAGAAGTGATCCCTGGGGTGTATTTCCTATTTCCCATCCACTCATCAAGATTTTTCTTGAGTGCTAATGAAGAACTTTGCTTGACATAGATGGGTAGCCTGTTCCAGAGCATGGGAAGTCTCTGGGACAGGAATCTATCCTTCCGGCATCACCTGTTTATTGTGGTGACAAGGTTTAGGTCCCTAGAGCTTGTAGCTCAGAGGGATTGGGATTTCTTTAGGTGTAGCATGTCCAACAGCTGTGGGTTTGACATAGCTTTATATGTTAGGCAGAGATCACCTCGGAGTAGGCGATATGCTATGGAGTAAAGCTGGAGTTTTTTTGAGATGGTCAGTGTAGGGCATTTGTTTGATCCTCTTTATGAGGTACTTCTGTGGCCTTTCCAGCTGCTGCAGAAGTCTTTAGGTACATTCCAAAGGGGCATTGTACTCTATATAATGGGTCTAATGAGTGTCGAGTAGAGAGGAACAATGACCTCTTTTTTTTTTTTTCCTGGATGAGAACCTTTTTATGATGAGGTGTGCCACGTAGAAGGACTTCCTGACTACTGTGGCAATGTGACTATCAAAGGAGAGACTATTGTCCACCTGGGTCCCAAGGCCTCTTATCACACGTTCGGTGTTAAGTAGATTGCTGCCTATGTGGTAGTTCATGGGTGCAGAGTTTTTACCAAAAGGGATGAAACTGCACTTTTTGGCATTGAGCTTGAGGCCGTGGCTTTGACACCAGGTATCTTTCTCAGCAAGGCCCTTCTGTAGGATGTCCACATCATTTGGGGACTTGACTATGGCTCCTAGTTTGCAGTCATCTGCGAACTTTGTTAGCTAGAGGACCTCCGTGTTAACCTGTACTTCAGAGAAGTAGATATCAAACAGGAGAGGTCCCAGGACGGAACCTTGTGGTACTCCACTTGTCACTGCTTTGAGGTCAGATTTGGAGTCTGCAACTTAGTGTGGTTTCTGTCAGTGAGCCAGTTGGCAACCCATCTTGTGACGTAGGGATTTATGCCTAGTTTAGTGAGTTTAGCTATAATTCCAGAATGGGGGATGGTGTCAAAAGCCTTGGCGAGGTCAAGATAGGCTGTGTGAACCACCTTACCCTTATCTACGGCTTTGGTGACTGTCTCAAAGAAGTCGATCAGGTTCAGGAGGCATTATCTGTCTTTCACAAACCCGAACTGGGTGGGATCCAGAGTTTGGAGGTTACCAATGTCTTTGTTAATGAGTTCCTTGATGATACGTTCCATGGCCTTGCAGACCAGGCTCGTCAGGCTAATAGGTCGATAGTTCCCGGGATCAGTGGTGGCTACCCCTTTGTGGAGTGGAATAATTGTTGCTGTGTGCCATTCAGTGGGCACAAAGCCTGATGCGAGGCTAATATTTAGCATAGTGCTTAAGTGGGGAGCCAGTTCGTTCTGAAGTTCGTGTAAAACGCAGCCTGGGATGTTGTCCAGTCCCATGGATGCTGTGTTTTTGGCTTTAGAGAGTGCAGCTTTTACCTGCATAGTTGTGATTACAGGGACTCTGCATTCTTCCTGTATAGATATGTGTCCTTTAGGGGGTGGGGGTAAAGTTAGCACTGAACCTATCTGCCAGTATGTTGGCAATATCAGTTGGTTCTGTAATTGTCATGCCATTGTGCTGCACCTCGGAGCAGATCTGGGTGTTGTCATCGAGATTCTTGACATAGCTATAGAATGCTTTGTGGTTGTCCTTAGAATTAGTGGCAATTTTGTTTTCGTAGCTAGCTTTGGAGGATCTTTTAAGGGATCTCAGCTTCTTACTGAGGCTGACCAGGGAAGCTCCTCCACTCATGGGATTTTACTCTTTTGCAACAGTTTCTTCCTTCTGTTGTACAATTTATATATGGCAGGGGACCACCAGATTGGCTTCCTTTTTTTGGAGGATAGCGTCTTGGTTCTGTTTGGGATAGCACGACCCATGCACTTGTGTAAGTGCTTATAGAGTGCATTTGTGTAGGATTCAGCAGTCATAACTGTATTGTCTATCTGCATGGGTGTTATGAAGTTGACCACTTCTGTCTTTAGAAGCATGAAGTTGGTTTTGGAGAATTTTTTTACTGTGGTTTCCTTAATGGGGGTGGGGGTGGGATGTGGATATCAAGGGTGATTAACTTATGGTCGGATCAGAACAACGAGGAGTTGACTTCAGGTGTGGAACACCGGTCACTCATGTTGGTAATGACTAGGTCTAGGATATTTTTGCCCCTGGTGGGGGTGTGGATAAGTTGATCCAGAGCATTGGAGTTTATGAATTCCAGAAAGCGTTGAGCTAAGGTGTTGGTACAAGAGTAGTTTTCCCAGTTAATGTTGGGATAGTTGAAGTTGCCCATTATTAGGGTGTTTGGTTGAACCCTAATATTTTCCAGTACATCAAGAAAAGAGGAGTGATCCAAAAAAGCAACCAGAACTAATATAAAAGCTTAGGATCCACCAATAAGTGCCACACATCCGATTTGTAGAAGCCGATTTATTGCAATAACATCAAATGAGGACGAACTATGACAATACAAACAGCGGAAATCAGCATTAATAGTACAAAAGTTAAGCGCTTTCACCTATAACATCTGGGCTTCAGAACTAAATGCCAAATACTGCAACCAGTTTAAAAAAACTAGAAGAAAGAAGAAAAGAGGAGTGGGAATCCTGGGGCATGGTGGGGGATCTGTAGCCAGCTACAATTTTGGTTGCACTTTTGCCCAGAGTTGGTTGCACTTGGACAACCTCGGATGCATTATGCTGAGCAGTTAGACTGGAGGTGTGGATATCCTTAATGAATGTGGACACACCTCCGCCTTTGGTGTTTCGGTCCAGGATACATGGCCGAAAAGTGTGGTATGAGTTATAGCCTGGTAGTGCAGGGTTTATCAGTAACTTCAGCTTTAAAGAGGGCTAATAATTCATAATCCTCAGATTATAAATTAAAAAAAAAAATTGGAGCCACCAGTTTACTTTGTTTAATTTCATTTACATGCTGTTGGTTGATTATAATACTCTGAGGAGAGTATTCTTTGCCCATCAAAACACTATGGGGGAGAAGGGGCAATGTGGCAGATGTGAATTAGCATTCTGCACTTGTGGAGAAGAGTGGATTTGACTTGCAAATGTCCCTTTGCACAGAATGAAGAAAAAACGAAAATGGCTGGATAAGAGAAAAGTAATTGAAGCATATTGTATTGAGGAACCCTCCCATTTGCAGACTATTTCAACTCTCTGGTATCTGCTGGTTTGTTTCTCGATGTAAAAACATAATTTTTATCTGGTAGCATTATAGTAATTGTACGTTTCATATCTATTGTTTTCTTTGAAGGATTTGGCAGGTGGCATGTCTGTGAGTAGGGTTAAATTGCCTTAAGATTTGCTGAAAGCATGGCCAAAGTGTATCATTAAGATTGCTTTGATTTGGTGAATGAAAAGGATTAGTTGTGACCCCACCACAACCCTACACAGACAGATGACACAAATAGACATGCAGACTGTTGGTCTTTATCGCAGTATACACATTTCTGCGTTTTAGTCACTGTGGTGTGAGGTTGCACATTTCTGAAAAGCATAACATTTTCCTGCAGGATTTATTTTGAAACCTAAGGAAGTTGTTTCTGTATTGGGAGTAGAGAGCTACCTGAGAGGTATGCAGGGAACTACAGGGTTGTCTTGGCAACTTGTTACCAGATCTGGCTGCAAAACAGAATGCCTGCATAATTATTTCTAATCCATTAATATTCTCTACAGGGTCATTTGTGTTACTTTGGTATTAGAGTGACTGACCACATAGCATTTGGGAATATTAAATGCAGGAAGCTTCACTGTTGTATGATGATGTGTTGATAGGCCGGAGATAATGAACAGGTTTTGAAGGAACAGATTGTCTATGATCTTATTTTGCCAAGTGCAGACATCAGCTGCAGTGTACAGTATTACTTTATATGCATTTTATATATAATTTTGATGACTGGGTATGTAGATTACCAATGTTGAATAAAGCTTTCAAAAGCAGCACTTGCTTAATAACTTTGTAATATCAGTTTTGAGCAAGTGCAGAATGTTCAAAAAATGTTCCTTTCAGTAGTACCTTTTATTTACTTTTTTGCTGGATTTTTTTCTAATCTGTACAAGTGGTCATAGACTTTGGGTCATGTTGTCTTTAAATTGCATATGTTTTACTGGCGGCTACTAATTTCCATATATATTTATGGCACGTTTGAGCCCCAAAATCCATTAAAATGCACTGACCCATCTATAAGTCTTTGGAGGGGGGTTAAAATTGGTGAGAGGCTGTAATGCACAACTGTCATTAAAACAAAGTTTTAACTTGGTGCTTTATTTTAGTGACTGTCATGCTATGTTGAAACTTGATTGTATACTGTTTAACAGATGGGGTAGGGGTCGCTACCTGTACTGTATTTATAGCAATCTCAGCCTCGTATGTTAAAATGCCTACAGATCATTGAAGTCTGTGTAAGGCATTGTAGTTACTAAAATATAAAGTGTTAGTGTTTTTGTAATGCATAATGGTCATGCTGCAGCAGTACAGAATACCATATTTCTCTCTCTTTTTTTTTTAATTTCTGCAAGTCTTCTGGGTTTCTAATACCATATGGGAATGGACCCCATTTCTAAGTCAAAGTATGATTAAAGTTCCTGGAAGTAGTATTGTTTCAGTCTTTTAATGTTGGGTAGAAGTGGTCTTTGCAACACCTGCAATGTGCCCAATATTGAAGCCTCCTGCAATTCATATGGAGTTACTTGTATTGGTAAAATATCAAAGTACGGATGCAAATTCTTTTGTTATAGGATCCATTGCTCCTATTGCTATTGTAACTGTCTGGTGTCCTTCCTCCACATTGCCCTCATTTCTGAGTGCAAATCCTGGTATTTTATTACTTTGTCTCTCTCTCTCTGTCTACATAAGACACTGTAGTCACTGGGTGTAGCAGTTTCAATGATCAATGCTACTTTTTTCTTTTCATGGACTACTACTATCTGGTTTTCTCACATCTTTGTTTTGAACTGTTGGTAATGGGTGATCCCATGTGATATAAACTTCATCATTTTCGATAATGCATTGTGGCTCATGTTTCCAGTGTTTTTCAGCTACTTCAGTATTATAATGTTTGTACAATCCCCAATGCAACAATCTTGCCACATTATTATGCCTTTCAGTATAGGGTCCTTCAGCCATTAGTATAGCGCAATCAGCAACAAGATGTGCAACTGTTTCCAGTTCTGTTTTACAAAACCTTCATTTGTCTGTTTCTCCCACATGTTCAATGGATTCTGTAAGCCAATGTGTATGTATTCCACGATCTTGGGCCGCCAATATTAACCTTTCGTCTTTTGGTTTAAAGTCTCATCTCCTTAACCATTCCTCTGTTCAGTCCTGATCAACATGAGGTTGTTCCAAGAGTTTTATATACTTGCAGCTATATTTATGCATTTTTCACAATTCTTACCTTCTCATCTGAGCCTCCTTTGTTTTTTGGCACCTTCAGTTGCTGCCTGATTTTCTACGACACTGATATGCTTCTGCTAAACTAAGCAGGGAAATCATGTTAGACTTGTTCGGTTTCAAAACTTTAACTACATTTGGTCCTTGTGAGGTCAGAAGATATGTATGCAGTCCTACGACTGCAGATCTATACATGTAATCAGTTGCGAGAAGTCCCATACCTCCTTCAGAATGGGGAATATATAGTCTTGGTATACACTTACTTTTATAAATCATTTGATAAGCATAAAGCATCCTTGTTTTCCTGTCCAACCTGTCCAACACCTTCTGGGGCCAGACAGTCCCTACAAAACTAAGTTAGGACAGGAAGAGTAAATTGGTTTATAGCTTGGACTTTGTTCCTGGCTGTCAGTGCTGTTTTCAGTATTAATTTTAGTCTTCAAAAATATTCCTTACTAAGTTTTATTCTTATTTGTTCATGTTTTATTGCTTTTTCCCCCAAATACTTTTATTGAATTATCACTTGTGAAATAGGCAGATTTACATTCATATGAAAGTAATTACACCTGTAATTAACATAACAAACATTTTACCTCTCCTATATTGCTATATATCATTTAACCTAAGTAACATTACATAAATTATTCAATTCCTGCCTTTTTTAAAGCAGTAAACATCTTTATTAAACCATCACTTACTACATAGGCAGTCATACATTTATACAAATGAAAACAAACCAAACAGACTCAATCCTAGTTGCAAGCATTTTACATCACAAACCATACTGACACACTCCCAGCTACAAACATTATACATGACTTATAATCTACCCAGTCTTTCTCACTTAAACATTACATAGCTCATTTAAGTCCTGCTGCCTTTTAAACCTCATTCCTCCCTTGTATGTATTGTTCACACAGTTCCCATTTTTTCCTATGTAGTTTGCTCCTACCCTTTTCTAAAGATCTTGGTCCCTGTTTTATCTCTCTTACTATATTTACTACTTCTAGTGTAGTTGGTTTAGATTTTGATTTCCATTTTCTAGTAATTGCTTTTTTGCAGCCACAGTTGTTAGACACAGCAAGACCTTACATGCATAGGCAATTTCGATACTGTATCATAGCTCAGAAGAATCATCTCCCTCGTCAGACCAATCTGCCCACCCAGCATCTCTGACCATTAATCCTGCAGGAAATCCTTAAAGTCCACTAATTCACCGCACTCCCAGAAAATATGTTCACAATTACCTCTTTCTTCCCAGTCACGCCTTCAACGTTTGCTGTCTGCCTGAGGAAAAATTCTCTGGAATCTACTTGAGGTATAGAAATATCTGTGCAAACTTTTTCAGGCAAAAATCCTAAATCTTCTAGATTTTGTTGCATATTTGGGAGACGTACATATATCTTCCCATTGTTTCTTTGTGAATTGCTTATCCAATCTCTCTTCCCAATCTTTTCTAACCTCCTTTGATTTATTCTTATAGTTGGTACAACAAGTAACTTGAAAACAACGCCAAAAACCCACAGAAGAAACCACGATCCATGCTGTATTAAAGTGCAAAGAAACAGATGTTCTTTAATACAAATAATCCTCCAAACAATCAATTGGTTGAGCGCTTTCATGTATATAATACACTTCATCAGAACAAAGTAAAAATATGAGAAAACAGTTTATATAATTAAAAAAACGCCAAAATTGATTGAATAAATGCAACGCCCTCACCTTTTCTTAAAAAGACAGCGTACAAATACATTAAAAAGTACACTGAGAAAAACTCATTGAACTGTGTAACCCAGAATTCAACAAGTCCTATGCATTGTATATTAAGAATGTCAGTTAAAAAAACTTGAAATAATTGTTATAACAAAAGAAAAATATACTGCATCTAAAACAAAAACTGTTAACAGTTGTATAAAACCACAGAGGTCCATATAGTAAAAGAACTACATGGAAAAAATGCGATAAAATACCAAACCATAAGTAATAATAATATAGTCATTTCAAAAAAGTGATTTGAATAACAATTCTCAACAATAAACTTCATATGTACTAGACATTTACAGTGCAAACTGTGCATTTCCTACAGTTGTTTCTTTTTCCAGAAGTAATGAATAATATATAATCTCAAGTAGATATTATATGAATGGAAGTGTAATTAATTTAAAAAAATTTTTTTGTAACACTGTAGGTATTAAACTTTCCTAATCAAAGGTTTAGTTGGAATCATTTCATTGAGACCTGGAAAACTGGCTGCATTCAACTTCAACTGCCATTTAATTTCCTTCTCGCCCACTATACTCTTAATGTCGCCACCTCTGGGATTGTCCCTCACAATTTCCAAAATGGCAAATTTAAACTTGTCACAGGTTTTACTATTGAAAATGTGTCGAAATAAAGCATTGTTGTCATCTTTTTTCCTCATACAATATGTATGGTCATATATCCTGTTTTTTAGTTGCCTGTCGGTTTTCCCGACGTAAAAACAGGGACAAGTACAACATATTGCTAAATAAACCAAGTGTCTGGATTTGCAGTTCCCATAAGCAAACCTAATTTTATTTCTGTTAACATTTTTAAGAGTACAGCAATCATCCTCATAAATAAAGGCACATTGGGAACAACGGCCACATTTCTTTGTCCCACCACCCTTGTTGTTGGTGTTCCAAGCTTGCCTGTTGGCCTTTAATTCTATAAGGTTTTTGATGTTAGGACCCGTTTTGTACACAAATGAAGGCTTGTCACTAACAAAATCTTTAATAGTCTCATCACTAGTGATAATGTTCCAGTTGTTGGTAACAATGTCTTGAACATTGCCAACATGTTTACCATATTTAAGAATGAGGGACTTGGAGAACTGCCCTTCTCTTCTATTTTTGTCTGCTGAGACATTAATACAATTGTTAACTTGAGATTTAGTACTTGTACCAAGTGGGACAGACCCCTTCCCCAATAGGGGTGTGTACTTCTTCCCCCACTCTTGTACCAAGTACAGTGTCACATCCTTAATCAACTGAGTTGGATAACCTTTGTCCTTGAACATTCTCCCAATAAAGTCAATTTCCAACTCCATATCCTTTCGAACTGTTGTCATCCTGGCAGCCCGAATACACTGCCCCTTAATTATGCTGCGTTTCTGAGAATAAGGATGACTGCTACTAAAATCAAGATAACCATTACTAAATGTATCTTTTCTATAAATCTTGGATTGGAAAGATGTGCCATCACTGTAAATGTCTCAAGTTAACAATTGTATTAATGTCTCAGCAGACAAAAATAGAAGAGAAGGGCAGTTCTCCAAGTCCCTCATTCTTAAATATGGTAAACATGTTGGCAATGTTCAAGACATTGTTACCAACAACTATAACATTATCACTAGTGATGAGACTATTAAAGATTTTGTTAGTGACAAGCCTTCATTTGTGTACAAAACGGGTCCTAACATCAAAAACCTTATAGAATTAAAGGCCAACAGGCAAGCTTGGAACACCAACAACAAGGGTGGTGGGACAAAGAAATGTGGCCGTTGTTCCCAATGTGCCTTTATTTATGAGGATGATTGCTGTACTCTTAAAAATGTTAACAGAAATAAAATTAGGTTTGCTTATGGGATCTGCAAATCCAGACACTTGGTTTATTTAGCAATATGTTGTACTTGTCCCTGTTTTTACGTCGGGAAAACCGACAGGCAACTAAAAAACAGGATATATGACCATACATATTGTATGAGGAAAAAAGATGACAACAATGCTTTATTTCGACACATTTCCAATAGTAAAACCTGTGACAAGTTTAAATTTGCCATTTTGGAAATTGTGAGGGACAATCCCAGAGGTGGCGGCATTAAGAGTATAGTGGGCGAGAAGGAAATTAAATGGCAGTTGAAGTTGAATGCAGCCAGTTTTCCAGGTCTCAATGAAATGATTCCAACTAAACCTTTGATTAGGAAAGTTTAATACCTACAGTGTTACAAAAAAAATTTTTAAATGAATTACACTTCCATTCATATAATATCTACTTGAGATTATGTATTATTCATTACTTCTGGAAAAAGAAACAACTGTAGGAAATGCACAGTTTGCACTGTAAATGTCTAGTACATATGAAGTTTATTGTTGAGAATTGTTATTCAAATCACTTTTTTGAAATGACTATATTATTATTACTTATGGTTTGGTATTTTATCGCATTTTTTCCATGTAGTTCTTTTACTATATGGACCTCTGTGGTTTTATACAACTGTTAACAGTTTTTGTTTTAGATGCAGTATATTTTTCTTTTGTTATAACAATTATTTCAAGTTTTTTTTAACTGACTTATTCTTAATATACAATGCATAGGACTTGTTGAATTCTGGGTTACACAGTTCAATGAGTTTTTCTCAGTGTACTTTTTAATGTATTTGTACGCTGTCTTTTTAAGAAAAGGTGAGGGCGTTGCATTTATTCAATCAATTTTGGCGTTTTTTTAATTATATAAACTGTTTTCTCATATTTTTACTTTGTTCTAATGAAGTGTATTATATACATGAAAGCGCTCAACCAATTGATTGTTTGGAGGATTATTTGTATTAAAGAACATCTGTTTCTTTGCACTTTAATACAGCGTGGATCGTGGTTTCTTCTGTGGGTTTTTGGCGTTGTTTTCAAGTTATTCTTATAGTTATCATGCAGTATTTTATATGCTCTACTAATTTGTTTTTTAATGGCAACTTTTGTTCTAGATTCTGCTAAAAAAAACTCTACTAGTACTGGTCTTTTCTTTAGGACCCCCATATTTCTTTCTCTTTGCCTATACTCTGCCTTCCCCATCAGGGATTGATATCAGTCTCTAACCTGCAGTCCAAATAAATTATTGACGTCTTCCCATTGTCATCTTTCCCTCTCTAGTTATTTGCTAATGTCTTGGTTTCTTTCCAGTTTTCTCCAATAAATTCCAGCCCCCTCTTGCCTATTGTCTGTATCCCTAATTGCAGTCATCCTATCGGCAGAATCTCCCTCCCATGTTGGTGTAGTTCTTAGAATACTTTCTGCTACTTTAGGGATATAATATTCTGTATAATTATTATTGTCCTTAAAGGCCTGCATCCAAAATCCCAGTCTTTCCTTGTTTCTTGAGCTTCCCCCTATTTCATCATCTTCCCGTTCCACTTTAAAGTATAGTTTTCTGCTTGTGCTGTGTGTATAGGAGTCTTAACTGTGTAGCTCTGAAATACCCCTTCAAATTTGGTAAACTCAGTCTTCCCTTTTCTGCTGGAAGAGTCTGCTTATCCCACTTGACTCCTGCCATCTTCCCCTACCAGATAGTCCTTCAGCTCTTTATTAATTGCTATCCACAACTTCTCTTCTGACTGATAAAAATGTGCCTTACCAGTGTACAAGACTAAAGGGACTAAAAACATTGTAATTGCATGTATTTTATCTGTATCCATATAACAATGCTTCCATTTTCTCAGTTTTTGTGTTATCTTTTGTTAAGTCTCTTCCTACATATCCTTAGCTACCACCTTAGAATAATTTTGAATCCACACTTCTAAATAATTAATTTTATCGTGTCCCCATAAATATGGATATTCCTGAACCAATTTGTGTGTGGGTGCATAATTTGCCTCTATTGCCTATGTTTTAGCTTCATTAATTTTGTATCCCGAAAAGATCTGAAACTGTCTCAAAATGTTCCACAACACTGTAATGTCTCTTTCTGGTTTTGTCAGGTATAAAATCATAGCCTTTGAAAATAAATCCATCTTTTCTTGGCTACCATACAATTATATCCTTGAATTTCTGAGTCCCTTATTTTCTTTGCCAGTGGTTATAAATGTAATGCAAATAGTAAAGGGGAAAGAGGACACCCCTGCCTGGTTCCACTGCTCAAGCAGAAATTATTAGAGAGGACCCCACCCACTTTACTTTTTGTATCCTGTCCCTTGTATGTCTTCCAAATCAACCTTATATTTTTTTCAGGAAATGCAAATGCTTCCATTGCCCTGCTCATAAAGTCCCAGCTTACGCTGTCAAATGCTTTTTCTGCATCAAGACCCACCAACCGCAATGGTATTTTCTTGCATTCTGCTTCTGACAGTGTCACCAGAACAGTGTTCTGTTAATGTTGTCAAATGTTTGCCTCCCATCCACAAAACCACATTGATCCAGATCTATCAGTTTTGGCATTACTTTGGCTATTCTTTTACCCATTATAGACCTGAACACTTTATAATCATGGTTTAGTGTTGAAATTGGTCTTTATGAAGCTGGATCTGATGGATCTTTACGCTCTCTAGTTACTTCAGTTACCACTGCTTTCTTCCAGGATGTTGGTACTTCTCTTCTTAAAATACTGTTAAACAAAACCTTTCCAGATCTTTTATTAATTTTATTTTTCTTCCTAGCTTCCAAACTTCCACAGGAATACCATCTACTCCTGGGGACTGTCCTGTAGATTGGTTATAAATCACAATTTTTTCTCTTCTCCTCCTATCCTAACCATTAGTAGTTGAGCTTCATCTACCTGTAACCTTGCCATGTTTAATTTTCCATAGTTTTCTTGATTTTCATATTTCTCTGCTTTATAGAGACTTTCATAGAATTTCTGAAATATTTCTAAAACCTCTACAGGATCTCATATTACCTTACTTGTTTCAGGCTCCCTAAGTTTGGGGACCGCCCTTTCTACTTTCTGTTACCCGAGTTGTTTTAAAAATCGTTGTGCTCTTGTGTTATCAAAAACAGTTGGTTAATAGCAACCTTTCTAAAGTCGTGCATATCGTGGTAATCCCTTATTTTCTGTGTAGCATTCTGCAGTTGAAACTCCTCTTGTTCTGTGAGATTCCCCCTATTCATGTTTTATCGCTGATCAATCATCAGTTCCCAAATATTTATAAACTCCCTCTTGGTCAAGTTCTTTTTATCACATTCCTTTCCCAGGCTGCTGATTTCTTGGTGCTGCAGCTTTCCTGCTTTAAAAGCTGCTTTTGCACATTTATCAAGATCAAATGACATTCTTTTTCATCTGAAAAAGTTTTGACCACTTGCATTTGTGCTTTCAGTTCCTCATCTGTTAAACTATGCAGTTTTAAGTCATCCACAAAAAGTAGACAAGTCTTTACGCTTTGGTTTCTGGTAGCCAAAATGTAGCTATGATCTAATATGTTAAATGGGCAGCTTAATGGGTTAAGGGCAAGACAAAAGGGCAGCGGTGACAGTGTCACCAAATATCCCCTTTTGAATTTTTATCCCTGGAATAATAATTGTATCCTTTATAATGGCTTAACTGCAAAGCAGTTTGCCATTGTTTCATGGTTGCTGTAATATAATTGATCAGTGTAGGGTGCATCTTATACATTTGTAGGCACTCTCTTATCCATGAATTTGGGATAGTGTCAAAATGCTTTTTTGTAGTCTATCCATGCCATACTTAGATTCTTCCCCTTTTTACAGTTCTCCATTATGCCTTGACTTTTGATATCCCTTTATTTATTGCCATGATTGAGTTTTACCTCTGTTGGCATCAGTTTGGTGTATAATTTATATGTCATCGGAAGGCAAGTTATTGGTCTATAATTTTTGGGATAGCTTGCAGGTTCACTCTTAAGTAGGAGTATTGTTTCTCCTGTTAAACAGGTTAGTGTCTGGAGTGTGCATATAAATAGATGTTATGTTGTCCTATCTCGCCTTCATTCTTACAATGATGGGTTCAGAGCAGATTCTCTGCTCTGACTCGGCCGAATACACAGCTGAAAGACTCGAACTTGGCTTGTGGCAAGTAGGTATCCCGTAATGGAGTGGTGTAACTCCCCAGATCTCGTTTGCTGGTTTACGAGGTTGGATGCACTCTTCTTGGCTGTGGCTAAGTTGTGGAAATTTTTCTTCATATTTCCTTTTAGAACCTGTAATCTTTTTCTGTATTATAGTAGATGTGTTTTTCTTGCATTGTAGTTATTACTAGTTCAAGAGCTAACTATATCTAAATTGTTATAGCTTTATTCCCTTTGGTGCTGCTTTTGGCTGTCGTTTTGTAGGCCTTATTGTATCCCTTGTAGTGGTTGTGTCTTGTCTTAGATAAATAGTAGCTCATTTAAGTTAGAAAGCTCTTCGCCCATTTTAGTTAGAAGGCTTGTAGTTGGTGTGCTATTTTTTTTTCTGGGAAATAGGGCCATTTGAGTTAGAGGCCCTATTTTCTTCCCTTGTTGTCTGTCTCCTTAGTGTTTCCTGTAGTTAGCTATAGATTAGTAGTTTACTAAGTTAAATTTTTTGTTATATTATGGTCTTATCTTGATCATGTCCAAAGACCCAAAAGAGAGGGAACATGAGCCTTCAGGCTTCAAAAAATGCCAGAAGTGTTCACAAAATATGTCCATCACAGACTGTCATGTCATATGTGTGTATTGCCTTGGAGCTGTTCATTTACAAGAGGATTGTACATTTTGTCATTCCTTTAGTGCTGGGGTTTTACAAGAAAGGAGAAACAAATTGATCCTTAAAGGGCTCATAAAGCCAACTTTTGAGGAAGCTATCCACAGTTTTTCCTCTTCTCTTTCTAAAAAGGACAAACCTCAAAAGAGGCAATCACCTGCTACATCGGCTCAGATGGAGCCGCCAGTCAAATTGCCAAAAATTTCTAAGGCTATTGCTTCCTGAACTCCACAGTCGTCGGAGCCATCGGAGGTTATATTGATTGGCAAGTCTGGTTCTTCGGTTCCAAAGTCTTCAGAGCCACAAGATACCTCTTCTCGGAGCCGGTCCATGGATATTTCACCGGTTTCCCTATTTTCTTCCATTTTGCACAGGTCTCATTCTCCATCCCTATTCTCCAGGTCCACCAGGAGCTTATCTGATGACGTGGAACGGGTGGTGTGCAGACTTTCTAAGTCGCCGGCGCTAACCAAATTATTTTCAGCTCCGAACCATTTGGTCAGGGAACTTACTATATCAATCGTACCCACTGTTGTTCTTCCTCCGAGCCAAGCTGGACCTTCAGATTTGGTGCTTGGTACCACTTACTGTAGATGAGTCTATTCTGAGACCCCCTTCGGTGTTTAAGGAGCTGACTTCTGCTCTGACACTCTCGGTGCTGTCCAGAGAGTCTGGGAGCTGGGGTTCTCCGGTCGGCCCCAAGGGGGTTCTCTGCCCCGATCATCATGGGTGCCAAGCCTGCCCCTTGGAGCATCGGCCCGGGTTAGCTCTGCTCCCATATCGGCCTCTGGTCTGATCACGCTGGTTCCAGTGGCTACCTCTGTCTCCTCGGAGCCGAGGGAGTCTTCTGAGCTGGTGGGATCCACCTTTGAGCTGATGAGGGCGTGTGCTGTCTACCCATACAGCTCCACATAAGGATACCAGTACTCATCCACCTAAGGCACTGGCTACTGTCTCGGCACCACCCATTCCACAGGACAGCAGAGATCCAGAGTCTCAGGATCCCCCATTGGGTGAACTCCTCTCTTCCGAGGCCTCCCCAGAATATCCTTCGGAGGAGTCACCTCAGAAGAGAACTTACAAGAGGAAGCACGTAGACTCTCCAGATGAGTCTGTCACTTCAGACACTGACCTCGAGGAGTCAGAAGGGTCCCCATGGTCATCCTCTGAGATCTCATTTGCCGATATTCTAGAGATCCTGAAGCAGAGAGGCGGCTGGCAGGCCACCACCCCTTCTGATGAGGAGTCTGTGTACTTGAAGGCTTTTGGATCTCAACAGTCAGCCTCCTGGGTGTCTCCACCTTTCGATGAGCTAATGGACCTGGTCAGTCGAAAGGCGTGGGAGTCACCTGACACAATGGAACCAGTCCCTCTGAGGCCAAACAAATTCTTATCAGCTCCTTCGGGAAAGGATTTCCTCACTAAGGGGGTACCTGTAGATGCTATGGTGGTGGCAGCAGCCATCAAGAAGGAACTTTCAGAGACCTCATCTCT
Source organism: Protopterus annectens (assembly GCF_019279795.1). NCBI lineage: Eukaryota > Metazoa > Chordata > Ceratodontiformes > Protopteridae > Protopterus > Protopterus annectens. Next base: position 380,340,326 of record NC_056738.1, on the reverse strand, counting down.
TCATCCTCTGAATAAAGACTCTCGAACGATGGGCAGATGTGGGAAGCATGTCTTTTCATCAGTGACCTTTACTCTTTGATTGCTGAACTTACCTCACTCATTTCACAAGGCTACAGAGAGATCTCATGAAAGAACTAGAAGATAATCTAAAAGGTACATTGACTGCAGGGGTGAATCAGAAGGTCTCCTCCCAGCTATCCACCTTAAACTCCTTGAACTCCTACATGAGGCTGATATACTATGCAGCTGATGGAGCAAGCAGGGCAGTAGGTTCCGGAGTTTCCCTTAGGAGACGCTCCTGAATGCGCTTGTGCAATTTTGCAAAGACCTTTAAGTCTACTTTTACCAATGCCCCTTTTGATGGTTCCTCACTCTTTGGACCCAAAGTAAAAGACACACTCACCCGATCCGAGCAGGAAGGAAAAGCTGTCTCTGCTATTGGAGTACGTTTCTCTTCACCTTCAAGACCTTATCCTAAAGGTCAGAAGAGAGGGAAAATGTGGTTCAAAAGATCCCAGAGAGTTTTCCAGGACGCACGGGGTGATTCCTTCCCCTGAGGCAGAGGTAACAATGGTAGACACTGCCCTGGAGGTAGAGTAGGCCTGCAGAACCAGGGTGACCATGATTCCTTTTGCGGATGCCCTTATCAGCACTCCTAAAAGGAGGCCTGACTGCTCTGCTCTGGAGGTTGTCGGGGGACGTTTTTCTATGTATCCAGAAGCCTGGCAAACTATCACAAGAGACAAGTGGGTACTAAGAATAATATCCAGAGGATATTCCATTCCCTTTTCCGATCCTGTTCCACAGACTAGAACAATCCCAGATGTTCCACCCAGTCTAAGGGAGCAAGCAACTATAGAGATTCAGAAGTTGCTGCACAAGAGTCCTCCAAGAAGTCCCCGCAGACCAAATAGGATTCTGAACTTACTCAAGATTATTTTTGGTGCCATAAAGAGCAGGGGACTGGAGACCCATGTTAGGCCTAAGCAAATTAAACAAATCTGTCAAGAAGTCAAAGTTCCGAATGGTGACACTGCAGTCTATACTTCCCTTTTAGGGAAAGACAATTGGATGTGCTCAATACACCTTCAAGATGCTTACTGCCACATAAACATGGACAGGGCATCGAGAAGGTACTTACACTTCCAGCTATGAGCCAGTCATTATCAGTTCCGAGCTCTGCCCTTTGGTCTCACTACAGCCCCCAGAGTGTTCAAATGCATGCAGTAGTCACGGCTCACTTGAATCGTCTAGGATTCTGAGTATTTCCCTATCTAGATGACTGGCTCCTTTCTGCCTCCACCAGGCATCTACTCCAACAAGCCAGGGATCTAACTTTGGACACTTGCGCTCAGTTGGGTATTAGTCAACTTTCAAAAATCTTCCTTGTTGCCCTGTCAATATATTATATTTATAGGCGCAGATCTAGACACCACTTCTATGGTAGCACATCTTCCAACAGACAGAGTTGCAGCACCCAGACAGCAGATACTTTATCTTCTTCCACAGACAAAGGTGAAAGCAAAGATAGTTTTAAGATTATTAGGGACAATGGCTTCCACAATAACACTGGTTCCTCTTGCCAGAATGCACATGAGGATCCTTCAATGGCTGTTGTTCTCCCAGTGGTCACTTCAAGAGCTTCCTATGTCTCACCCGATCAGGATAATGGAATCCTGCAAAAATTACTTAAGATGGTGGATACACTCCAGCCATGTGACCATAGGGAGACTCTTTGTTCCACAACAACCTGTAGCTACGGTGACCATGGATACTTCCCTGATAGGGTGGGGGGCATTATCTGGGGAGAACAGTCCAAGGTATATGGCAAGAACACGAGGCTCACTTGAATATAAATGTCCTAGAGATGAGAGCAGTGCTTCTTGCATTGCAAGCACTTCACAATGGTCTCCATCTAGGGACAATTGCGATAGTCGGACAATGTCTGTGGTTTGGTACATAAACAAGCAAGTGGGAACCAGATCTTATCCTCTTTGTCGCGAGGCCCTAAGAATTTGGCAATGGACAGTTTCTTCCCAGCGCTTTCTAATAGCACCGCACATTCTGGGGAAGTCCAACGTGATTGTAGACGAGCTGAGCAGGGTGATTTTAATGCCTCGCGAGTGGTCTCTCAATTAGAACGTAACGGAAAGGATTTTCTGAACAAGAGGTCTGCTTTGCTGCAATCTTTTTGCCACTCCCATGAATGCCAAGTGCAGCAACTACTTTACCCTAATCCCCCTCTGGGGGAGACGCAGAGAGAGAGAGACGCACTTGCTCACGATTGGCCCTCAGGACTTCTGTATGCCTTTCCTCTGTTTCCTCTCATACCCAGGATCAGTCAGAAAGCACAGTCCTTTGGAAGCAGAATAATTCTCATTGCTCCTTACTGGCCTCAAGTTTGGTTCCCCTTCCTTTGGCTTCATCTTCAGGAGAAGCCTTGAACTCTCGACCCAGTTCCAGACCTACTGACACATATGTCAGGTGCACTTCATCCTTCTCGCCACACCCTAAAATTGACAGCTTGGCTGCTCCACTTCCAAATCTAGACAGGCTTCAGAATTTCAGTTAAATATATCTTGATGTCCTCTCATAAATCTTCCACCAGAAAACTGTATTTTAGCAAATGGAAAAAGTTTTCCCTCTGGGCTCAAAACAGGAACATTGACCCCTTTTCTGTGCCCATTCACTCTGATAGTTGCTGCAGCTGAACCCTGTTGGAATTCCACCCAAAATTCCAAAACAGAGTACAACTCACAATCTCAAATTTCCACATTGGTGATCCTACCTCGAACTTAATGTCCCACAGGTTGTGTAGAGCTTTCTTGAAAGGTGCCTCCTTATTAAGACCTCCCTTTAAGGAACCCCTTTCTCTTGGGATTTCAAATTTTGTTCTATCTCACCTGACGTTACCACCTTTTGAACCCTCATCTTCTGACCTCAAGTTCCTTTCCTGGAAGACCGTTTTTCTGGTGGCTACAACATCTGCTAGAAGAGTATCAGAGTTGCAAGCCCTATCTATCAAACTGCCATATTTGATATTTCATAAGGATATAGGGTATCATTGCAAAGTAATCCATCCGTTTTACTTAGTCTCTTCTTTAACTAACATAAATCAATCTATTGAGCTTCCAGTGTTTTTTCCTAATCACAGCAACAAGGCAGAATACAAATTACATCAACTGGACAGGCACAGACAACTCAGATTCTGTTTGCATAGGACAAAAAATTTTAGAAAATCTGACCAGTGGTTCGTATCCTTGTCAAATGCAAAAAAAGGGTAGCTGTTTCAAAAACTACTCTTTCCAACTGGCTCTCAAACTGCATTATTTTCATCTATTCTTCATATAACAGAGATTTACCATTTAAGGTTAAGGCTCATTCCACTAGAGCACTGGCTACGTCTTCTGCCTTTCAGGCCAGGATTCCTATGGATAATATTTGTGCAGCAGCTACCTGGGCCACTCCTTGTACATTTATCATTCATTACAAAGTGGATTTAGCCTCCAGGGACAGGGCCTCCTTTGGTTCCACGGTGCTTAAAGCTGTACTCTTGTGAGCCACCCAGGGAAAAGGTGCTAGGGACACTGTCCCATCATTGTAAGAATGAAGTAGAGATAGGACAACATAACATAAAGAAGTTATGTACTCACCATAACGTTCCATGTTTGTTATCCATCTCGCCCAAAGATCTGGGGAGTTACACCACTTCATTATGGGATACCTACTTGCCACGAGCCATGTTTGAGTCTCTTAGCTGTGTATTCAGCCGAGTCGGAGCTGAGAATAGTCTCCGAACCCATCATTTGTAAGAATGAATGGCGAGATGGGCAACAAACATGGAACGCTATAGTGAATACATAACTTCTTTTTCTTACTCATGGCTAAATCTTCATGTGAAGTTGCTAATACTTTTAGCTAGAAGTTGGGCACTACATCTGGGCCTGGGGGTTTTCAATTAAGAGCTTTTTTGAACTTAGTTTTAATCTGTCTGGTCATTACTTCATCCCATTTCATGTCCTGTACATTTGAACTTCTTATTCTTTTACTACTTCTATCCATTCAGGATCTTTGTTCAACAGGATCTTCATAGATCTTTCTCTGAAATGTAGCTTTCTTTTTTTGGTGATGTTTCAGTTCCGTTTGCCTTGTTTCCCAGTTCTCTATAAAACTTTTTTTGAGTCATTAATAAATTGCTTATTTTGTATTTTTTTATATTTACCTGCATATCTTATTTGTTCTGCCTCTGCCGATATTTTTAGTTTATAATTTGTGATGGTGCATGATAGGACCTCATCTGTTCTGATACTACACATTGCTTTTATCATATCTATCTTTCTCAGTATTTTTGTTGATCTGTTCCCTCTTCTAGACTCGAACAGTGATGCTTCTTGTCTTAATTGCTATATAGTGTTCTTTCTTCAATACTTCCGTGATGGCATTTGAATGGTCTCCTTCCTCTTACTGAACTGTGTTTTTGTGTGAAGACTTTATCATTTATTAATTTGTCTGCACAGCAATGTATACTAGTTACTTCTGTTTTATTGCATGAATTTCTTGAACAGTCCAAATTACTGTGTTCATTTATATTATCAAACTTCTAAATTTTTTGGTTGTATTGACTTTCTGTAGTCTCTTTCATTGATCTTAATATGTCTGTCCATCTCTATTAAATCAAGCAACTGTTCTCTTAGATCATTTTCTTCTAAACTGAGGGCACTTTCTTTGTTCTCCATTTCCTGCTGGCATTCTACAGAAATTTCCTGAGCATCTTCCTTTGCCACGTTCTCTTCAGTTTCATCCTGTATCATCCTTTGGTCTTTCATATGGGATATCAGTGATCTATCACTCTACAACATTGACTACATCAGAGTTCAGTTTCCTGTTCCTTCCCTTGTTGTACAACTCCAACTGAACTTTTGTGCTGGTTTCCTATGTAAAGGTTCCAAAGTATCTTCATATGGCAGCTGATCAGATATATTCCCACAACACTGGTTTCTTCTTAATTTGGGGATCCATTGCTCTACCCTACAGTAGTGTTATCAGAGTAAGATTTTCTACACTAAATCCTTCACTCTGCAGGTAATCCATAACCTCAGTTTCTGTTTTTTGACTTCTCCATTACTGATCCTCTTTTTTTTCTACTTTTCCTCTTTGTTTTCTTATTCTTTGTATTGTAAAATTTTCCATATCTGGATGCGTTTGCCTGTATTTTTTTTCAAATATCTTTGGTATTGCTCTTTTTGTGTTGATTAGTTTTGCTTTCTCCTTTGCGTAAATATTGCATTATGTTAAATCCCTTTTTCTTTCCTATGTCCATATTTCTTCTTCAGATATCTCCTGCTCCTCCTGTTTCTCCTTACTTGTGGGACTCTCAGTTCTATCATGCTGTAATGTAACTTGTGTTAGATTTTCTATTCTAAATCCTTCACTTCGCAAATATTCCATAACTTCAGTTTCTATTTTTTTTAACTTCCACTTTGCTAGTCTTCTGTTCTACATTCATTCCTTTGTGATCTTATTTTTTGTAGTGTGAAATTTTCCATATCTGGATGCCTTTGCCTGTATTTCTGTTCGAATATTTTGGGAGCTGATTTTTTTGTATTGATTAATTTGGCTTTCTTCTTTGCTTAAATATTGTACCACATCAGATCTCTTTATTTTTTATACCTTTCAAAAAATCTGTAGATTTTGTTCTCTTTTATTTTCGTACTTACTCATTCACTTATTTTTCCAAACAGCCCAAGGTTTCTTGGTCTATATGTTTTTTTTATAAATATGTTGTATTAATGAACATAAAACTTTATTTAAAGCTTCTGACAATTTTTCTTGTGCAAGAATTTTTCTTTCCTCTAATTTCTCTCTCAATCATTTTGTACCTAGTCTGTCTGGAAATTCTGGGCTTTTTGCATAATAGTAATGCATAATTTCTTTCTTATCCTCAATAGTCCATTCTGTCAGTTTTTGTGGACTACAGCTTCCTTCTACAATGGGGGGGGGGGGGGCATCCTCCCACTAAGCTTGGCCTAGCCTCATTGTAGGAATGTTTGTGTCTTGATGATTCTACACTGTTTTTTTCCAGTCCATCCACCAGTGTGCAAACCAGGATTGGGCACTTTTTTATCCTGGGTCTTGTGCACCCAGCAGCTGTCTTTTTTTATTTAACCTACTTCTGCCCATGATATATGCTATATAAAATATGGTCTATGCATCAGTGTCATCTTGGTGAGATTTTGTGAAAAACGGGATCCACCTTGTGAGGATACTCACCAAGACTTGAGGATGAATTCAGTTCCAGCAATACTACAGTTTTTTGCTTGCTGATTTGTCATCTCTCCATTCGGACCCCCATTTCCCCTGTGTAAATCAACCTTTGTTTTAAAAGTCAAATTTTTTTGTCATAAAATTCTTGATTTATACATAAGTATTATGGTATATGATTAATTGTGCTGTGTGTCTGTGTGTTAATACACCCAAACTGCACTGGAGTAATGCAGACAAAAGCAACCTTAAAATACTGGCAGAAAACATTGAAATTGAAAAGGGAAGTGAAAGAGCAGCATCATGTCTGGATCAGTTTTACTTCTCCATTATTGGAACATTTTCATTGCATCTTGTGAGCACTTGAAAGTATAAAGGAATTTGCAGCACTGAATGAGTGTCAGAATGGAATCTGGAAAATAACCTTTAAAGACCTCCGTTAGGAAATGCTGTACGGGCATAAAACTGAAGAACTATGTAGTAAGTTTCTTGGAGTAAACGGACATTGACATATTTTTTTATTGATTTTTTTTTCTGTGCATTTGCGAGGGAAGTTTTTCTTTCCTTCTGTGGACCATTTTTTTTATTTCTCTGTCGTGTGATGGACAGACAACTGTCTGACATAACAGCTGCATTTATAAAAGTTGTGTATTTTGCACAGGATATTTCAAATGTTTAACAGAAAAGTCATTACCTTATAAATATTTTTTTCCTAGGGTAAATAGATTTATATACATATAAGCATTTGGTGTTTTCTTTGTTACTTCAAGTAGCTAGACAAATTACAGCTATTTTCAGAGTCAAAAGCTGCAAAGAAGCAAAATGTGAAATTGTACTGTAAAGCAGTTTGCTATTTATTTACCTACCTACCAGAGGGTTGTTTGGTCCATATGTATGCCATAGAATAGACCCATACATGTGAAACAAGCTACTAAGTACCCTCTACCATTTCAGCACAATGCGGTGTTAGGGGGAGGAAAAAAGCAAAATTATACGTTCATAGGTATTTACTAAGCTAATGACCACCAAGGCCTTTATAAGACTATCCGTGCAATCCAACTCAGCCATGTCCCTATGTATCATAGGCATTTATTAGGAAAGGGGAATGTTAGGAAATTTCTAGCAGTTATGTTGGTTTGGGCATTACTGTCTACCGGAGACATGGGGGGCTGATTATCTAGTTGTTCTCATGCTGTTCATTTGTGGATGTGCAACAGGTCCATCAGAGCTGGATCAGAGTGTGCTTTGTATGCCAGGCATAGATCACTGCTGAGTAGCGTGTAGGAAGCAATGTGTTTATACCCTGGATTGTCCAGGTAAGGATCCTTTGTGGGTATTCCGACCTTTACGTATGTCTGGTCAGGTACATACCAAAGGGGACATTATACTCCATGATGGGTCTGATAAGGGAAGAATAAAGTGGCACTATGACTTCCTTGCACCTAGATGCCATGCCCTTACACGTTTGGTGATATAGAATGAATTTCTTACTACCTTAGCCACATGTTGGTCAAAGGCCTGATTACTGTCTACATATGTTCCCAGATCCCTGACTAGGGGTCATCTCTTAGGGAGGGTGTTTTATCGATGGAGTAATTAGCCTGGGTGCCAAGAGGCACAATAATACATTTCCTGACATAGAGTTTTAGGCCATGACTTTGGCACTAATCATTTGTCTGTGTTAGACCCTCTTATAAAATGTTTATATTAAGGGGAAAATCCAGGAAGACACTAAATTTTCTGTAAACTTGATTAGCCAAAGGCTGTTGACGTTATGCTTTACCTGGGAGAAGTAGATGCCAAATAGGAGTGGTCCCAGCATGGAGTCATAGGGTACTCTCTGGTGACCGGTTTCTTAGTGGAAGTGGTATCACCAATCCTGACCTACTGGATCCTGTGTAAGAGCCAACTGTAGTCCAGTGAATTATATAGGGGTTTATTCCCAGTTTAGTAAGTTTTTTCAGCTATAACCAAGTGGGGTATTGAATCCAGTGCCTTATCCAGGTCCCGGGGTCGGTGGTTTGCACCATTTTCATCTCACCAGTTGCCTTTATGACCTTCCCAAAGAAATCTACCAGGTGTAATAGGCATGAACTTCCCTTGACAAAGCCAGACTGGTTGGGTACAGTGTCTGAAGGTTGCCTTTGTCTTTGCTGATAATTTCCATGATGATTTGTTCCATAGCTTTGCATATTAGACTACTTAGACTAATAGGTATGTAGTTTCTGGGGTCACTTGATGGTTCATCCTTGTAAAGTAGAATAACCATTGTAGCCCTCCATTCTTGTGGTACAAAGACTGTTTTGAGGCTATAGTTGAAAAGTGACTCAAGTGGTCTTGACAAGTCATGTTTCAAGCTATTTAGGAGGCATCCCATTATATTGTTGGGGCCCATTGAGGCTGTGTTTTTGGTCTTGGTGAGTGCCGACAGGACCTGCTTACTGTTAATAGCTGGAGTTATACTAGTAGGTATTACATGACGGAGGCGGGGGGAATGTGGCGATGAAGTTTGAGCTGAATTTGTCACCAGCAAATTTGTTGTCAGTCTGCTCATTGAAGGTGACATCATTGACCACCAGTTCAGTACACTGACATGTGCTGCCTTTGAGGTTTTCGCCATAACTGTTGAAGGCCGTGTTGTTGTCTTTAGCCTGTGAGACTGTTTTGACCAAGTAACTGCCCTTTTTGGACCTGGTTATTCCTGTTACTTTCGTGTGTAGTTTAATTAGAGATCGCTTATCATTATGAGAGTTGCTCTTCCTAGTTTTAGCCATGACTTTTTTCCCCTTTTGTTATATACCCTATCAGTGTGGTTTGTTTTGTGCTTACTTCTAGTGGGTACTGCAGCCTTTATACAGCCATTTACATGGTTGTACAAGGTCTCTGAACAATTCTGCATATTTTGCTGTGAACTCTGGGTTGGGTGGGGCATTGAATTTTGACAAACGTTCACTTAATAGGATATAGTTTGCTTTAGTAGTTCATAACCATTACAGGGTTTGCTGAGGTTAGAGTTTGTTTTTATTTCAAAGGAGAGAGCTTTGTGGTCCAACCTAATCAGTGAAAATGTGAAGCTGGAGGGGAGGGGGGATGCAGCACTCTTCCCATATTTGTGAGTACCAGGTCTGGTATGTTTGAACCTCTGGTGGGTGTACATGTTATCTGATCAAGGGTGGTTGTTAATAAAGTCCAGGAATAATTGTGCTTGCGAGTATGAGGCAGTGCAGGTTTCCCATTCTGTAGAGGAGTATTTAAAGTCTCCCATGAATAGGGTTTTCGGTTTAATGGTGAGTGCTGTGGGATACTAGGGACATGGAGGGTGACCTGTAGCTTGTTAGGATATGGTATGGGACTTTCTCTATGAATGATGATCTGCACGTGGATAAATTCCAGGGCATCATCCAGTTTAACCAATGTACAGTTAGGTTGTAGCTAATATAGACTGAGACTTCTCCACCTTTTGTCTGTGCAGGGGATGGTCTAAATGTGTGGAAGGCACTGAAGCCATGTACTGCTGAAGCACTTTCTATGGATTTAAACCATGTCTTTGTAATGGCACAGATATCTATGTTCTGCAGAGTGAGGAGAGCTTGTGGGGTGGGTAGTTTTTGTTAAGGCTCTATCGTTGAGCAGTGACACCTTTAGGCTTCTTTGGTTTTTATTTGGTATGTCAGAAGGTTTGTCGTTTGTCATTTGTCATTGCATAAAAAAGGTCTAAGGGGGTGGATCAAGTTTTAGCAAATATTTGGAAGCCTGCTGGAAGACTGGTGCAGACCATCCTTTGCAAAGCAACGTGTTCTGTTAACCATGCCCTCCCATGCTGACAAATATTGAATCCCACTAGAAAGACGCCAGAAACTAAGTCAGTTATTGAAGTCATATTTTCTCTGTACTGCAGCATCATCTTTGCCAAAGGTAGAATGCTGTCTCTCTTCACATAATCCATGGAAGTGCATCTCAGGTCATTAATGCCCACGTGGTCTATGATGGAATCATACTGGTATCTGTAGTGTAGTGACTTAAGTGCATGTATAACTTGGTAGATCCTGCCTCCAGGTAAGCAACCAACTGTTATCTTCTTGTTCATTCTGGTAAGTGGGGTGTCTGTGTGCCATATAATGGATTCCCTATGTCAAGATTCCTGGGTAATGTGTTGGCTTGCCTTATGGACTTTTCTCTGGGGACTCCACTGGGTATTTGCTGTTGCTTTTGGTAAGAGTTTTAGAGATTGTAGAGGATAGACATTGATGTTTATATGTTTGAGGTTTTTGGGGTTTGAGAAAATTGCATCTGATGATGTAAATATTCATTCCTTACTGTTAGGACTTTGGTTCCATCCTCTGAATCGACACGGCAGTTACCAAGCTCGCGCCAGCCAAAAACTCTCAGCTAAGACCTACCCATAATGCCCCTCTCATAGTTTTTTCAGATCTTGTTTGCAGCATTCCTCGTCAGACGTGCCAAGCCTCCTCTCTCAAGCTAAGGGTAGAGTTTTTGTGTTAATTCCTATCAATATCTTACTTTTAGTCAGTTTTTGTTAATTTTTCATCTTTCTTCTATAGACTACTTTACTTGTTCTATTCCCTATCCTCTACCTTTGGTAGTTCCTTTTATACCATTGTTGGTACTGTCCCTCTCTCCTACCTTTAGGCCCTCTTTCCTACCATTTGTGGTATTTCTAAGTACCATTGTTGGTATTCTTCACTTTCTATCTGGATATAAAAAAAAAAAAAAAAAAAAAACCTTTTCTCTAACTTTGCTCTACTTGTTTTTTGACTGTTTATCTTGTCACTAGGACTAGTGTGGTATTTGTCATTATGTCTGAAAAAGCCAAATTGGGTTTTAAGCAGTGTGATAAGTGTGGGCATAAGATGCCCAAGTCACGCCAGGTGCGTTTATTGTTTGAGCGTTGACCACATTAATGATTCATGTGATATCTGCTCCAGCTTCAGCAATCGCACTTTGGCTGAGCCTAAAAACATGTTAATTTTGAAGGGTATAATGAAAACTCACCAAACCATGATGCAGCAAATAACACACAACTACCAAGCCAGCAAAAAAATGCCACTAATCCTGTTTTAAATGATTTAATGACACTAGCGCCTCGGCTTAAACCAGCCTTCATGGAGTTACAAAATAATCACCACAAAGCATCCACATATATATATATATATGTGTATATATATATATATATATATATATATATATATATATATATATATATATATATATATATATATACATACACACATATACATACAAACACACATATATACAATTAAATACAATTAATTAAACAATAATCTAATTAATCACTTATAAAAATTTAAAACTTTTTAAAGAAACACCCTCCAGTAACATTCATAGTTTAAACCCACCAGAGAAAGTGTATTTTAAACTTTAAAATATAAAATGTTTCTTTGTATAACGGCTTCTTTTTTACTAACCCCTCATCAGTCTCTAAAATCTGTTCCAAAATACAAGCTTTTAGTGACAAAATGAAATTTTTCAGATGAAATTAGAATATGCATTGACCCAAAAGATTTGAACAAAGCATTGAAGAGACTGCATCATCCTATGCATACAGTCAAAGTCGCAGCCCTGATGATGAATGCTACTGTTTTTTCTGTCTTGGATGCAGAGAGTTAATTCTGGCAAGTGATGCTTGATCGCAAATCTTCATTACTGACTACATTCAATGCTCCATTTGGAAAATATAGATTCCTCAGAATGCCATTTGGAATACATTCTGGAAGTGAAGTCTTTCAGCATGCAGTAGAGCAAATTTTTTCAGGTTATCCTTTGTCTTAATAGTACAGTAAACTGAGTTAACTGGAACCTCTCAAGCAACCAGCAAAAAAAAAAAAAATATCCAAGAAATACAGTACAATTTTCAAGTTTTGCACTTTGTTTTACCCCCCGCAGAAACATACCTTTATATTTAGAGTTTTAAAAAGGAAGATAGGAATAAATTCCCTCTCTCCCCAACCTGAGAACAAGTCAAACCAAACAAATAGTATAGGGTACAGTATTAGTCAAGCCTATTTTTAATAGCAACTCTCAAGCAACCAGAAACTACAGTTATCTGTCATCTACCAATACCCATGGTGCCATTTAACTGAGGGTTTACTGTAGTAGATATATTAGTTGGAGGCAGTGGTGAGGCAGAGCATGACAGAAATCTTGAGAGTTCTAGACAGAGCCCATGAAGTGCACTTAAAGCTCAATCCTCCGAAGTACAAATTCAGATTACCAGAAGTTACATACAAGTATTGTCTTGAGACCAGACCCGTCCAAGCAAGCAGCCATACCCGAAATGTCAACACCAGGTAATGTGCGAGCTTTACAACATTTCTTTGGTATGGTCAACTATTTAGGCAAGTTTATACTAGACTATAGTGAACTGGCAGCACCTTTTGAGAGAGAGCTCACAAGTACAAATGTTACATGGTCATGGCAAGAACAGCACCAGAAGTTCTTAAGTAGAAAATTGCTACTCCTACCTACATTAAGGTACTATGATGTCAGCAAACCAGTAACTCTTTCCTGCGATGCTTCAAAATTTGATTTGGGTGCAGTTATTCTTCAAGAAGACAGGTCAACCAGACTATGCATCTAGAGCACTTACCCATACTGAGATGCAGTATGCTCAAATTGAGAAGGAACTTTTGGCAATAGTGTTTGCATGTTCCAAGTTTCATGATTATATCTAAACCTAAGATATACAGTTTGAAACTGATGATCAGCCATTGGTTACTAAGTGCATTCAGCTCCAGCGAGATTACAAAGAGTGATGCTCAAATTGCAAAAGTACAACTTCAAAATGGTCTGTACATAATGCAAACTTCTTTATCTGGCTGATACCTTATCCAGATCACCAAGAAATACAAAGGAGCAGCTTGACTTAGAGAATTTTGACTTTAAAGTCATGGAAATGCATAATTCTTCTATAACAAGACTTGATGAGCTATGAGATCATACAATGACTGATCCAGTTTTGTAAAAGCTCAGTCACTACATCCGTGTTAGATGGCCGTTAAATCAATCTAGTCTACCACCCGATGTGCAACCTTACTTTCCTTACAGCGATGAGTTGTTGGAAGATGGCATAATTTTCAAAGGCCCTAAAATTGCTCCTGCTTCTTACAGCAAGAATATATTCAGATTTTGCATCGTGGTCACCCAGGTTCTGAATCTACTAAGAAAAGGGTGAGAGAACTTGTGTTTTGGACTTCTCTAGCAAAAGACATTGATAGAGTACTTTCTTCCTGTTCAGTGTGTAATAGTACTAAACCACATTTGCAAAAAGAGTCATTTCAGCCAAGTCAAATCCCTTAACTACCTTGGGCAATAGTAGCTACCGACATATTCGAGTGGAACAATCAACATTACTTGGTACTGGTAGATTCTTAATTCAAAATGGTTTAAAATCGATCTGCTACCTAATCTAACTTCTACTACAGTCATTACTAAGTTGAAACGGCATTTCTCAGTTTATGGCAGTGGTACTCAATTTACCAGTCAATTGTTTCAGAAATTTGCAAGAGAATGGGACTTTGTACATGTTACTAGTAGTCCAGAGTATCCATAATCAAATGGACTTGCTGAACGTGCAGCACAGAGTGCAAAGCAATTACTTGAGAATTGAAAGCATGCTGATACTGATTTTGTTTTTTAAATTTAGTTAATCTCAGAAACATACCTCGTGATGATATACTTGGTTCACCTGCTCAGAGACTTCTATCCAGGCAAACCAGAACAACATTGCTCATCAGTTATAGTTTATTGAGATCTAAAGTTAAAACAACAAAGCCATTAGAGCCCAGTTATTTAAGAGGCGTTCTTTTCAAAAGTCCAGCTATGACAAATCGAGCAGATTTCTTCGTCCATTGAAAGAAGGCGAGACAGTGAGGATGCAAACAGCAAAAGGCTTCGACCAGATTGGTCAAGTAATGAGTGTGTGTGCAGAGCCGAGATCCTATATTGTTACAACTGAGAGTGTGTAGTACAGGAGAAATCAGATATTTTCCTGTAACAAAGACTCTCAACTCTGAGCAATCCAGGTGATATTCCTGTTCCTGAACGCGTCTTGACTCCTGATACTGTTCCGGCAGATGATCCCAAGGTTCCTAAGATTGAAAAGTTGGCAGAGACCATTCCAGTTGCTAAACCAGATCCCAAATTTTATGTCACATGATATGGTCGCATGTCAAGGCCCAATGTGAAATACACAGCAACTTGGACATAGTTGTATATGTGTACCTAGCTTTATATAATTGGATGATGAAAATTATTCCTGTGTAAATTGCATATTTATTAATTCCAGTGACAATGAAAGACTCATTTCTCAGAGGGAGAATGCAGAATAACAGGTGTGCTGTACCTTTAAGAAGCATTTCTAAGCCTGTGTGTGCATGTAAATTCCAAGCATGTGTTATCTTCAGTGCCATTTTGAAGGTGCAACCAGAGTGTTGACATCTATGTGCATGATAGCTAGTTTGTTTGTTAGTTACTTCTTTTACGATGTGTTTGTATATAATAATGCTGCTTGAACAAGAACCCACAATGGTCTTCCTGACCTGGCATGCGACAGTAATTATGAAATAAACGATTATCCTAAATTAAGAAGAGTACTGGCAAAGTACAAGTACTACAAGGAGCTGCTTAAAAAAAAAAAATATATATATATATATATATATATATATATATATATATATATATACACATACACACTCACTCACTCACACACACACACACACACACAAAACTTCGTAATGTGCAATATATATTTTTTACAAGACTCATGTTAGAACACCCGAAATAAAAAAAATGCCAAGAGAATGTTACAGCTATAAACAAAAGTCTACCTAATCAGCAGCCTTGATAAAATGCATAATGTATTTTTGGCTTCTTACTGGCACTTGAACTTTGACTGTGCCTCGTTTGAAGTTTATGTAAATCATGGATATGTAACTGTTCATGCCCTGGGTAACTACCAGTAAAGGATCTATAAGACACTCCCTACATAATATTATCCAGCTGTACTCATTCAAGCATTAATACTGTCTTCATACTAGCACTCAGCTATACAAGATCACTGTCTACCCTTCACCACCTCCCTCATGTTTCAAGCTCTCCTACTGTAATACTGCTACTACAGATCTATATATTCCTACCCAGAGAGTGCACTATTATCTCCCTGTGTATTAACTTAGACTGATTTTCTGCCATTCTTCTGTAAGCAAAGTATAAATATAACATCATAATGTACGCTCATATGCTGATATCAAAGTATTAATTGTAACGTCATAATGTACGCTCATCAAATGCTGATGGCTGCTGTATAACATACTTTTATCCTATGCTTAAATTATATATGTTTGTACTTGTGTTGTGACTATATTGTACATTTAATCATTATAGAGTTGACTCTGTCCTGTACTTAAATAACGTGTTTATTGCATTTACTGTACTAATATTGTGGAGTTTTTCTCCCTGGGCCTCTGCTGAAAATAGGCTTCTTGCCCATTCGGACTCTCCCGGTAAACAAATGTAAAATAAATTAAAAAAATAAGTATTCCACAACATAGGAATGCATTGACTTTTATTCCCAGTCCCACTGCCCTGTTATGTACTAGATCAGCTGAGGACCATGGCCATTCCTTGTGTGTACAAGTGTTTTATTTATAGCAACTTATGGTCAAACCAAGCACTAAATTGTGTTCTACAATAGATGTACTGCAGATAAGGGGGATAGAATGGTAGTCATGAATGTACAAACATGCAACACTGCTATTGAAAAATGTTAGACAGTAGTGAAGAATACTTAAGTGACTGTACAACAAGTGCATGATAGCTTTAAGTGTATATAGCATTGTTTGTATGACTGCCTTATGAATGAATTAATGTATTTTGAACTATAATGTTTTACGTTGGTTGAATCTCCTAAAATACGTATTCTGTTTGGGATACCAAATGAATATGCCAAAACCCCCCTTTTAGACCAATAGTCTGTACCACACAGTAGCACAGAGGGAATCCCACTTTTCTAGATTATATATAAAATCATGTTGTTCAGGCTTTACCATCTTGTATCAGAGATTCCTGGGACTTTTTAAACAGCATTAACTGCTTTCAGGATAAGTATAGATAAGAAGGCAATTGTAGTATGTTAACCTTAGATGTGGTCGGTCTCTCTCTGCCTCAATACCTCAACAAGAAGGTATGGAATGTATTAGATTATATCTAAACAAGAATACAGATGTAGCTACTTCTCTTGTTGAATTATACTGCTGTCTGTTGGAAATAGTACTAGAAAATAATTTGTTTTGTTTAATCATGAGTACTATAAATAAGGGGAGTAGCTATATGGTCCTAAGTAGCTCCAGCATTTGCCAGTTTAGCAGCAGGCGGGTGGGAAAGAGAAATTTTGAGTAAACTAGATTTTGCTAAAAACATATTTTTTTTATTGGTGGTTTGTTGATGATTTTTGTTTTTTTTTTGGTAATAAGTAAAGATCAAGTAGAACTCGGTGACACCAGTCACATGTTAGCCAGTATTAATAATAGTTCCAATTTCTTAAAATTTGTATTAGGGGATGAAGGACACATACTTTTTCCTAGATGTACATTTAAATTGGGACACTAGTAACAATACATTTATAAGCAAAATCCATTGTAAGAGTACCTTTTCCAAGAATTATCTTCACCATAGAGGTAATCATCCTAACTTTATAAAAAAACATACCTAGAGTCCACTATACAAGAGCTTTTAGGATGACAAGTGAAGATGGTGACTTTTTAGAAGAGGTAAACTTCATTACTGTCTTGTTTAAAGAAAGAGGCTATATAGAGTAGACATGTTAAATAAAAATGCCCAAGAAATCATTTCCAAGAGAGCTGAACAATTTGAACCCATCTTAGTAAAAGGGTTTCAGCAAAAAGATAAAGAAAATTCTACAGAGGAAACAGCTAGGGCTAGATATGCCATAGAAATGTCTGTAGATAGTTCTGACATCAGAAATATTATATATAATAATTGGAAGATTGTAGAAGGGAATAGAGACCTAGTTGACATCCAAGGAAAACAGCCATTGTTTATAAAAAGAACAGTAACATTAAACAAATGTTGCAACATGACCACACTAAAGTTGGGGCTCTACATACCAACAAAAATAAATCGCTTTTAAGTGCAATGGTTGTGCTGCTTGAAGGTTTATATATGAAGGACCCTCCCTACGTGGTGATTGTACATTTGCAGTACACAATAGAAATACGTGGAATATATACTTGCCAGACTAAAGGGGTAGTATACATAGGTTTGTGTTTAAGCTGTCCAAGTTATTATGTTGGAATCAGCACTAGGAAGTTGGGCACTAGGATAAAGGAACATCTATGGTATTAAAACAAAGAATCAAAATAATGCAATATGTAAACGCATTATTAGGTGCAGTAATTATAAGAGGTTTCTCTTTGCAGTGGTAGAGCACATTCCTTATGATTTAAGGGAAGGAAATTATGAAAATCAGGTGCAGCAAAAAGAAACTGAATGACCAGTAAGGTTAGAGGCAGACAAACCATGAGGTTTAAATGACAGTGTGGTTATTAAATGTTGTCTGAAGGACCGTTGGTTGGCTAAAGGAGTTTAGATGCTAAAGGGTTAATTATAGTGGCAGTTAACACTGGACGTGTTTTTTAATTGTATTTTTATTGTGATTGGTTAACATGATTTTATTTCAAGTATTTAAGCTCATGTATGTTTTGTGTAATTCATTTCTGAAGAAGTCTATTGCTATTGATGAAAAGTGTGAAATAGTTACATTAATGCAAAAGGTTTGTTTTAAGGCTTTACTTCTGGCTTAACAGTGGTTTTAAGTATTTTGTTGTTTTATTCCATTGTTTAGAGACTATTCCAGTTTTTATTTTATGTACTGGTATCCCATTTTTCAGAGGTTTAGATGTTGATAGATTTGGCACTGTGAGTTGATTACATGCCTGGCAATTGTGTCTGCAACCAATCTGTCCATACTGCACTGAGCAAGGTTAGAGAGGATTATGGGGCAGCAGTTCAGGAAAGTAGCAGAGTTTGGGTGGTTCATAATTCAGTCTTAGCCTCTTAGGAGTAAGGTAATCTTTTTTTAGCCATTGCATTAGTCCCACTAACTGGTTGAGATGCTTTATTAAATTGTACTATTATACTTGGCTCCTAATCAATAATGTTTACATTGCAATACAAGGCCAACAAGAAGTCTCAAGCTACTGGAACACTCCAGCTAATTTTAATTTGCTGTTTATTTATTGCTGGGGTTTATGTTGGACCCTGACATGAAATTTCTGATGGCTGAATGACTTTTAGACAGGAATGCAGATAATACTTTTTACTTTTCAAGAATACATTTATCAGTTTACAAATTGTGCACTTCAAAATGAAAGGTTGGCAAAAAAAAAACTATAGGCTAGTCTTAACTGTAACAGGTAAGATTGTTATTAATAGTAACGGCTCTGCGAAGACTGATTAACAGTCGTCGTCGTTTGCCTTTTCATAATAGTGTCCAGGCATTAGAGTTTCTTAATGTGCAGTATCTTTGGGCAGCACATTACATTAGGCATAGCTCTGCACTTTGTATGTCATTCTCAACTTTGGCTGCAAGACCGTGAGCAAGTCTTACACTAGATTGTCTGGGTTTCTGATTAAATGGATAAACTGGAAGCCACCAGCAGTTACCAGAAGAATATGTGGTGGTATAATGTACATTGTGAGGCCAGTATAAAACTTGTAATATCTTCTAATTAACTATAGGTTACTGAGTGATTTGATCCTGGTGCACACATTGTTTTGTAGTAAAACTTCATTCCTTGTATAGGTTTCAAATAAAACTACATTCACTGGTAACCAGTTGAAATGTCCAGAAACACTTTAGGAAATCACATAATGCTGAGACTGAATGGCCAAAAAAAGACTTGTATACCAAGTCAGAGATGGCCATTTCTTTGAATATTACCTTTCTTCAAGGTGTGGTTATCTGAGTTGGTATGTATAAGTTCTGGAGGTTGGGGGGGGGGGGGCTCCCCGGACATTTAGGTGTATGTGGGGGCAAGGCAAAAAAGTTTAAAAGAGAAGAGCAATGTTTGATATTTGCTGTTCTTGCATTTGTACTGGTTTTTTTTTTTTTTTTGCTGTGTTTTTACACTGCTACAAGTACCAACATTTCATTTGGGAGCCTTGTTCACTAGATACCAGAAATAACAGGTGCAGGTTGAATTACAATATAGGTAAAACAAACGTGAAATCTTATTTTTGTTTTTTTGCAATGGATTAGCTAGGTTATGGAATAATTTGTTACCGACTTTGATTCATTAACTTTCAGTAGTACGTTTTCTATTTAAGGATTCTAGGTGCAAGATCCTTGATGGTTGTTTGAGTCTAGAGGTCATATATTATAATATTGGAATTCTGTCTATTGCCACTTAAGTTTTAATTTAACTTCTGTCAGAAAAGAGGGGTTAAATTCCAAGAACCATTATCCTTGTATTTTTCAGAGTAAGCACAGTGACAAAATTGATAGCTTTACTGCCTCTCAATGCTTGGTTCACCAGTTTAGTTCGTGTCTGGGGTTCCTACTCTGTGGAGTCGATACAACTTCCCTGCACCCATAAGGGACTGACTATATGTTTAAAATTCTGTCCCACATCACAAAATTGTAACTTATGTGGACTGGTATTCTTCCAAATTGTCCAGAGAGGTGTAGGGTGTGTGCACGCATCTGTGTGTTTACACACATGCTTCAGTAGGCTGACACCTAGTATAGCATTTATTTTACAGCCCTGCACCTGTTGAGTGCTGGGATAAATGCTGGCTTCCACCTGACCCAGAACTGGATTAAGTAGGTAACCAACATTGTCTTGTCCCATATAATATAATGTCTGTGAAGTCCCATATAATGAGCAGTAGTGGACCCATTACTGGCGTTTTGTTTCTCTCCAAAAGGGAGGGTGAAGATAGCAATTTCCATTCAACAGTTTTGGTCTTTTCCATATGGGTGTGGAATTAAGTATTCCAAGATCTATAGCATCAATAATGCTTTACAACTTTGTGAACAACATTGCAACTTTCTCATATTGAGGCAAATCATAATGTGATGGTGGCTGTTAAGGAATGCATTATCAACTCCATGAGTTGGATATGAGCCATGCTGAGTATTTAACAGATTTGTTCAAAAGGTAGTGCAAGGAGGTGGCCCATACAGTGTTGATGTAGCAGCTCAGAATGACACATGAGGAGTAATGGTCTTGTGGCTGCCTATTCTTTCTGTCAAGTCTGCTCTTATGAAGAAGGATAACAGTAGGCCTTTCTGTGTAGCAAGTACTGTTCATTTCCTTGTGTTTCAATATTTGCTACTAGCTGCATTGTAGATGTTAAGACTGCTGCTAGGTACAAACATTTAATGGTGATCTAACTGCACTACTGAATCTGATCTGCCAGTAGAAGCCTATTTGGTAAGCATTTGTCTTGCTGATTTGACCTTCAAGGTAAAGTTTGTATAGGTGACCAGTCTGCCTGTGAGTGTAGTTGATTAAACTTTTCTGCAGATAAGTGTTTAGAATTCATTTTTGTTTGAACACCTTTGGTACATGTGATTGTTTTCAGAAAGCAGAGATTGGGAAGTGCTCACTCCTGAGGTCTGATGTAGTGCAGTCAGAACATGTACTTTTAGGAATTCAGGGTCAAACCATTGATGGTTTGAAAAAGCCGCTTGGCAAAAGCGCTTACCCCTTTTATACTTGAATAAAGGTTTTGGAATTATTGAACGTTTCTAACTTCCAAGTCTGTTTCCAGTTTGCTTGAAGAGACTGTCAGCATTTTACATCTATAAACTGTTTTTTGGTCTGCATAGACTTTAAACATCCTATTTAATGTGGAACTTCGCTTTGGATTTATAGCTTTGGCTGTTTCTTTTACACACTAGCACAGCTTACCAGCGATCCAGCGAATGAACTTGTAAGTCAGTATTGTGCCTGGTTTGAACTTGAGCTGATGTTTTATTGATTTTATCCTGATTGTTATTTTGGCTGATCCTAGACTATGTGGGTCATTTTGGTTTTATTTTGGAGATGCTGTAGCATATGAATGCTGCGTATTATATGGTACACTTTGAAGAAACTTATGTAATGCTATGAAACTTTCTGGCAGACCTTCAGATATTGCAACAGCTATCATACTCTGTTTACTGCTGCAAGTGCCCATACCACAAAGGCTGTACTCCCTCATGACTATCTTGTAATTCTAAGTATGTCTTTTTTTTTTTTTTTTTGCATTTGCTAGGTTATAAACTGCAGCAGGATACTTTGTAAGGTTACACTCTCTCCCTTCAGCTTTTGTTTCCTTGCTTTTTCTTGATCTGATCCACTGTGCACCACTTCTAATTTGGGACATAAACATTGCTCCTGTTACCCCCCCCCCCCCCCATCCTCCTCTTAAAAAAAAAATAAAAATCCTGATTCCTCATAATATTCAACGTTTCTTGGCCCCTGTACCCTGTTTTATGTAATCCATAAGTACTGCAGCAGCTTGCTTAATTATATTACGTTGACTCTTTTTGTACACCCCTTTCCTTCCCCCTACTCCACTTTCTTTTCATTTCTCCTTAACTGACCAGTTGAGTGTACTGCCTGCTTATTATACTGTTAAGTCAGAATCTTAAAATGAGAGACGCAATGCTATGCTTTCATAGGTTGCTTGCATTGGCAGGCTTCACAGAACCTCTTCCCCAAACTCGTGTGAGTAAAAAGATGTGGCTTCATTAGATTAGCTAAAAAGGGATGCTTGAAAGTAAGTCATCTAAATTCATTTGTTTTCAAGAAGCGATAAGTCACACAGCAGAATAAGAGATAACAGCCCTGGCTGTAAATGGGCCTCAAGCCAAAAACTGCAACTGTTAGCAAAGCACGAACTGTCTGATAAAAGCTTGTATGCATGAAGGAAAAAAAAGGTTTGTATGTGGAGCCTGAAAAGTACCAAGTATTTTGTCCAACCAGCTGGGGAATTGTGAGGTTGAAATAACATATTGCTGAGTTGTGTGTTATGTGCCCATACTTTAACCGAGATAATTGCATAGCTTATGCCACTTGAAACAGCATAAGCAAAATCCTGTATCAGAAGACATGAAATCTAAGTTGCTGCTTTTGATATCACAGCACAGTTAATGATTATTTTAACATTCAGAATAAAAGGCAAAAAAAGAAAAGTAATGATTTTTATTTTGAGTGCTGTAATGCACAAGTGTGTACAAGTTATGAAGAGAAATGTTTGCTGAACTGGAAGTTGGAAAAAGTTGGTAGTTGAGAGATTTTGAAGTAGCAAAGTAATTAAAGAAAAACTTGGCTGTCTAATATCTGTCTGTCTATCAATCTATCCAGTTTAGTCCCACTAGGCTAGTAAGGGGAGATCAGAGGTGGTATGTATACTAAAAGGGGAAATGTGGCTAGAACATCAGGGAACTTCCTCCTACTCTTTGATAACCATATCCAGGAGTTCTCTGAGGTAGGGTGAGTGATCTCCTGAGTTACTGTATATCAGTAATTGGGGGTATGGGAGGTACAGAAGGGGTACAGCAGGTTTCAGTAGTCATTGTATTGCTTTGAAGATAACTATTTATTTTTTATTATTGCAGGACTCATGCTTACAGATCTTACTATTACAATAAGGAGCCTATTTCCCCACAATCAGATCTCACATTGTTTCATAAAATAATTTGTCTGAGGTCGGGTAATCTAGGCTGTGCAGTAAAAATTCTGTAGTTTTTTTAAGATTGGGTTACCCACATGAATGGACTATCTTGCTGAGATCAGCAAAGAGCTATAGGACAACTAAAGTGAAACCATTTATCTGATATTGTCAATTTTTCATTTTGTCCTTGCGTATGGGCTCTAGTCAGACTTGTCCATTACTAAGCTCATGGCAACCAAAAAAGCTCTTGGACGCCTCCCCTTACCCACAGTGCACTGCTCTGTTACCTTGGACCTCATTTGCCACTTTGTGAAGATGTGGTGTAACCTTTTGCTCTTGGACATTCAGGTGATATTTCCACCCTTTTTAGCTAATTCTTCCCTTTGCCGTGTAGTGAGTTTAGTTCCTTTCCTCCCTGTTTCTCTCTCTAATCAGTTAATTGATGGAGAAACCTCCATATGAAAATGGGGATGAGTTTTATACAGCAGTTCTACATAAACTGCTAAATAGTTTAATTTTTTGCTAGTAGCATGCTGCTTTGTTTAATTACAAAATTAAGCACAATAATCCTGTAGGCAATTGTCATTTACCAGCTCTTTGAACAGACTAGTTTCCCTCAGTCAGGATGCATCAAAGCTGAGGGAGGATCTGGAATTTATACTATGTTAGATGGATACAGTTCTGTGGTGGTGATTAAATAAAATAGAAATGCATTTGCTGGTTGCAAGCACCTGGCAATTAATGAAAAATAATCAAATAGTATTGTAGCACAGGTTCAGATAGCAGTACCTGAAATTAAGTTGCATGCCATTAGCTTAAAAATGTCCGTGACGGTCAGTGTTATGGCTTAGAGAATGGGTGACATATACATTGCCACTCCGAATGGAGAGGAACCGTTCTCCAGCAGAGTGTTAATGTATAGGTAATGCCTACTGAAAAACTAGTCTGACTCTTCATGGCAGCATATTAAGCTGCCCTGGAGCACGTACTGTAACAAAGCTAATGGCCGCCATTATTTTACACTCATTAAGCAGCACTTTTGCTGTTTAGTGATATAAAATTAAAAAAAATGAAATGTTTGTGTTTTTGTGAGTGTATGTGTACATGAGAGCAAGAGTGAGATTGACTGAGCCATTATTTTACTTTTGCGAAGAAGTGCTTTTGCTGTTTAGCAAGTGTGAATTTAAAGGAAACAAAAAAAAAAAAAAAGAGAGAGAGAAGAGTGTGTGTGTGTTTGTTTTTGTCTGTGTGTGAGTGTATGATGCAGACTTGCATGCTTGAAAGCTGAAGTGTTTTTGTGAGAGAGGTCGATTTAGCAGTGGCAGCAGCAGTCAGACTATTAGCTCAAGAACTCTGGATAAAGCCTAAAATAAAGTAGGGACAAAGGCTCAAAAATAGTAGCAGATCTTGAACTTTGCTCTTATAAAATTAAAAAAAAATTGCGAGAATGAAAGAATTTTGTTTTACTGTGCATTTTCTGAATGAAATGGTCCAAAACCCAAATGTGTGTCATTATTATGATTGAGCACAAACCATAAATTTGATGAATATGGGACCAAAAAATGAGGTAAATATCTGGACTTTTTTTTTTGAAAATTTTGTATTTTGGATGTAAAATACTTCCTCAAACACCATTTACATATACTACAGGAAGTTTGAAACGTCAGGAGAAGAAAGAACTGTTTTACATCAGAAATATAACAAAAAAACAATAATGTACTAGTATAAAAATAAAACACAACAATTTTACAGCCAGTCCATTCTATAAACACAATAATACCCTCCAGGGTATGTGTTACTTGGTAAATAATGCCCTTCTAAGGATATAGAGGCCTGATCTGCGTGGCCTGTGTCAAAGATGTCAGACATACTAGCTAAAGCTCCGTTATGGTTTCATAGTAAAAGTTAAAGGTAGTGACAACAGTGTTTTAGTCTAATGGATGTGTCCATCTGCATATTGTAGATCAAAACTAAGCTTCCACACCCTTATGGACAGGATTTCTGTATTAGTAAGGTAATATCACTGTACAATACAGAGAAAAAATACTAATTTTTCTCATGGTTTGGATGAAGCGTTAGTGTGGTATAATGCAATTAATTAGAGGTACCAGTATAAATGAAAGTAGAACAACACTATTCAATGAGACATTTGTGTCTAAGCAAAAATAAATAAATCAATAAAAATATCTTTGATCATGACCCGTTTTTAGACCTGAAGATTGTACATGTTAATTCTTTAGGAAGTTACTGCTTTGTTATGGTAGACATGAGATGACTTGATTTGTACAAGTTGTGCAGCAGGCTGGAATTTTTTTTTCAAAATGTTTTTATTACACAATAACTTTAACAGTATAGTAGCAAGAAAGAAACTATATACCATGTCCATAACAACTACAAAGTCAATATACATAGGAGAACACTTATGAACCTGTTAATATTTCTATAAAGATTAAACAATTTTGTCCCAGCAATTAAATGAGTTGTGTTAGTCCTTGCTTGTAAAGTAGCAATCTCATTCTTACAAATGTATTTCACAATGAATAAACTAAACTTTAAAGACAGGAGTAGATTGGGATTTCCAATTTTTAGTAACAATTTTCCTTGCTGTAGAGAGATAGACCATAGTAAAAATGTTTGTTTTTTAGGAATTACTTCAGGAACATTGAAAAGGACGAGGGAGTCAGAAATTATACAGTTGTCATTCCATAGAGCTTTACAAAGATATTTAAAGTCTAACCAAAATGGGGAAATTATTTTGCAATTAACCATATATATCCAGTCAGCATCGGGGTGTCCACATCTCCAGCATTTCATTTTTCTTGTACATTATTGCTAGTCTATGTGGGGTGAAAAAACATCTATGTAAACATTTCCATGTGCATACATACCAGAACAGGGAAGATGTGGATTCCTTCACTGACTGTAAACAAAGTTTTTTTTTACTTTTTCTGAGAATACTTCTCTATTAACTTCACTTGAATTCCAAAACGAAACATCTGTTTTGCTAAAATAATTTTTGATAATTTTATAAGTAACACATATGTATGAAGTGTTCTTGGGTGAGCTATTAACTGTTGAGAGAAAATACAAGATTTTTAAGTTACTCTTATTGTATGCCTCTAATAAGGGTACGCGCTTAAATCCTTACAAGTTTGTCTGCCCAGCCAATTGCAATTTTGCAAACTATATCTGCTGATCAAAAAGTCTGCAGAACTTATTTTGTTAGCTGAGAGAAATTCATTCTAATGTAGTAGGTCATCCTTCTTAAATTCTAACTTTTTCTGAGTATCAAAAGATATTCATTTCTGTAAGCAATAGGAAGCATAATTATGAATAAATTCTTAATTGATTAGAAACATAAGCTTTTTAAACAGCAATATTTGATTTATGAGGTGTGAGAACAAGTTTTGACCTTTCACTTTGAATGTATATTTTTAAAATCCATATAAAGATGTTTGTATGTATTTGAGTATATGGTTCAAGAATGTCCTGTTACGATTAAGAAGTAAGGTTTCATGTATTGATTTCCAATATGATTTTTAAGAAGTATTATTCCAAAGCAAAACTGTGTTAATAAATGTGGAGTTTAAATAAAAATCAATATTTGGAAACCCTGTAACTCCATCCCAGCTTGTGGTGTGCCAGAGAAGAGAATTTTTTTTGGGGGGGGGGGAATACCAATTGAAGTTGAGTAGTAAGTTATTAATTTTCTGTTTAATTTTGACAGGTGGGGGGAATTATTAGAGCTTGCCCAATGAATAAGATTTTAGGTAACAGTATCATTTTGATTAAACTTAGTCTGTCTTCAAATATAAATGTAAAGAAGAGTCTGTTCCAACTGTCTATTAGACTATTAATTGAGTTTATAAGTTGTTGGTAATTAGATCTGAGTTTTTATAATTAGATTCAATAATGATACCTAGGTATTTAATATGTGTGCCCTCCCAGTTCATGTCGCTTTTTGATCTAACTTTCATAGTAACATTTTTTTTCAGTATAAGTGCTGAGTTTTGTTGTAATTGAATTTTAGACCAGAGATGCTTGCAAAGAAGTCTAGATTATATATTAAGTGATCTATTGAATTTTCAATATCATTAGAAGTTATTAGTAGGTCATCAGCAAACATTGTATCCTAGGGGATAATTTGTCTAACACTTTATATCAGGCTGAAAATTCTGATACCTGAGGAAAAGTACCGGTTAGGGGTGGGGGTGGGGGGGGGCAACGAAAGTTTATCAGCTTTTGAAGGACTGCAGACCTATAGCCTAAGAAAACCTGTTTAGCTCATTTGGTTTACTGACGCTTTAAATTTAGCAGTTAAAAGGTTAGCTTAATTTCGACCACAAATCTGGTAAGATAAAACTAAAGACAGGTTCCAGAGGTTGTGTAAGATGCCTGTCTTACAGTACATTTTTTTGTGTCTAAATGAGGGGAAGAACAACTTTGTTCCACGTGTCTGGTATGAGACTTTTAAATGGAATTAAGATTATTGGAGACAGCAGAGCTGTAAAGCATGATTACATCAATGTGTCTGTCTCTGTGATGGACATTTTGTTGTATGATGTTAAAGTAAAATAATACACCACAATCACTTTAAGTGCTTCTTAAGAACACCAAATATCAAGTTGTTATGACAAATATTTGTAGAGTTTTAAGGTGGATTTTTGTCTAAACAGAAGGATGCTCTTGTGCAATTACAACTAATGCTGTCCTTTGAAAAATATATATGATGATGTGTATTTTTGACTCTATCATCGAAGCCAATAGTGTGATTGTACATAAAAATGTAAAGAATAAAACATGATGTTAAGTTGTCAATCTCGCCTTCATTCTTGCTGGATGGGTTCGGAGCCGAACCTCGGCTCCGACTCGGCCAATACTAAAACTCGAGAGCTAATTCCACCGGCTCGAGGCTCCCCTATATCCCACAATGCTAGGCAGTAACTACACAGATCTTGTTTGCCGCTTAGCTGACGAGGTGCTTCTTCTACCGACTCTGGCAGGTTAGTAAGTTTTCTAATTAGAAACTTCTTTTTCAACCCCTAAATTTTTTTCCTTTTACCATAGTTTTATTTGTAGTATTTCAGTAGTTTAAATCGGGTTCCCCTCTAGTGTCTAAAACCCCTTTTTATTCCCTTCTTAACTTTTAGGCCTTTGGCCTCTCCCTCTCCTTCCCCTAGTCCTTCAGTGTGACTGAATTTTTATATTTTGCTTAAGGGTGTGTTTGTGTGTTGTGCTTGTGTTTTTCACACTAAGTTACGATGTCTAAAGACTCCAAGGTCTCAGGCTTCAAGAAGTGTGATTCGTGCTGTCAGAAAATGTCTCTGACAGACGGTCACACTTGTGTATATTGCCTGGGACCTTTGCACCTGCAGGACTCATGTGCTGTATGTCATGCATTCAGCCCTAGAGTCCTGCAGGAACGCAAAAATAAATTGATTTTGCATGGCTTGTTAAAGCCTGAAGGCCCCCCGACTCAGTCTGTGTCGGGGAAGCCTTCTAAGACTTCCAGACAGTTGGCTCCAGTATCTGAGCTGTCCCTTGGAAGCATTAGATCGGCTTCGACATTGGCTCCGGCTGGAGCCGATGTTTCCAAGTCTCATACTGTCACCGGAGCCGAGGTTGACAAGACTCACTGCTACAAAGAGGTCTAGGTCCCCTTCCATCAGCTCCATACATTCGGCGCCGGGATCTCCTCTTCTATCAGAACGGAGCCATAGGTCTCACTCCTCTCGGTCCTCCAGGCTATCCGACTATGATGTACAAAGGGTGGTGAGTAGACTTCTCAAGTCCGAGGCACTGGCCCAAATGCTGCATAGCCCTACTCAACAGTCAGTGGCTATTTCCATCCCTGATTTTATTCCTCCTCCGACTCCATTGAGTTCGGAGCCGGAGCTCATCGGAGCCATGGCTGTCGGTGCTTCGGAGCCGATACCTTTCCTTTCGGCTCCGTCGTCTGCTCCAATTTCCTCATTGGAGGGATCTCGGCGCCGGGCTTCCCTTGTCTGCTCCGAGGGGGCGAGTGGCATCGGACCCTTGTCCGACCCTGTTCTCCCTCTCGGAGTGTCGGTGCTGGTGAGTTCGGCTTCGACATCGGCCTCTCAGCCATCTCTGTCGGTGCCGGGGGGGTCCTCGTCTCCTCGGAGTGGGGACCTCCGGCCTTGCATGATAGGGGCGCCTTCGAGGTCATGCGGATTGTGCTAGACCCACTGTCTACCCCACAGTCAGCTCCGTCAGCTCCTCCCTCTTCAGTGCCTGCGGTGATTTCTACCCATCCCCTTGTTTCAGACCACAGAGAGCCAGCTCCTCAGGTTTCCCCATTGGGAATTTCCTCCTCTTCCGAGGCCTCTCCTGATCCGGTAGGAGAACCCCCTTGGAAGAGACAGTGCAAGAGGAAGCACATGGACTCCCCTGAGTCTATCACCTCTGACACTGACTTGGAGGAATTTGAAGGTTCCCCTCGATCCCCCTCTGAGGATGTCTCCTTTGCTGACATCCTTGAAATCTTGAAACAGAGGGGGAACTGGCCTGCCCTTAACCCTTCAGAGGACAAGTCAGTTTACCTTGAGGCATTTGGCTCTCGCCCTTCCACCTCCTGGGTGTCCCCTCCCTTTGACCCCCTTATGGAAGTGGTGGCAAGGAAGGCTTGGACAGCCCCTGATTCAGTGGAATCTACCCCAAGGAGGCCATCAAAATTTATTACTGCCCCTAAGGACAAGGGCTTTCTATCAAAAGGTGTCTCTGTTGATGCTGTGGTGGTGGCTGCAGCCACTAAGAAGGAGTTAGCCGATCCTTCGGTACCTGTCCATCCTCCTAATAAGGAATCTAGGACCATGGACAGGTATGGTAAGCGGATGTTTTCCTCTGCGACCTTCTCAATGCGGTCGCTGAACTATTTGTGTCACTTCACCCGTCTCCAGAGAGATTTGCTCAAAGATATGGGTGAGGCTATACAGGATCCAACAGCTGAGGGGTTCCAAGACAAAATGAACTCCCAGTTGGCAACCCTGAATTCAGTTAACTCCTCCATGCGGCTCATACGCTGCTGATGGGGCGAGTAGGGCCGCAGGCACAGGTGTAGCTTTACGACGTCACACCTGGATGCGGCTTTGCAATTTTGCGGACCCTTTCAAGGCGTCCTTCACCAATTCCCCCTTTGATGGCTCAACATTGTTTGGTCCTCAGGTGAAGGATACATTGACTAGGTGCGAGGTGGAAGGTAAGACTCTCTCTGCCGTGGGAGTCCATTTTTCTACCCCTTCTAGACCTTATCCAAAAGGTCAGAGGGGAGGAAAAATGTGGTTCCGCAAGCCTCAGGGAGTCTCATCTGACTCGCAAGGTCGATTCCCCTCTAGAGGCAGAGGGGGGAAATAACAATAGACGCTGCCCTAGGGGCAGAGGAGGTCCGCAAAACCAGGGTAGCAGAGAAACTTTCTCTGATAAACCTTTTCAGCATCCCTGAGGAGCTGCCCGGCTGTCCACCTTCGGAGGCAGTCGGGGGAAGATAATCACTGTACCCAAAAGCCTGGCTTTCCCTCACCCAAGACAAATGGGTACAGTCAATCATATCCGAGGGTTACAAAATTCCCTTTATTCACACCCCTTCCCAACCCAAAGGATCCCTTCCAGATGTTCCACCCAGTCTAAGGGAACAAGCAGCACTAGAAATATCAAAGCGGCCATCAAAAAGAGCTTATCCAATCAGTCCCAGCAGACCAGCAAGGATCCGGAATCTACTCCAAATTCTTTTTGGTATCAAAAAAAAAACAGGGGACTGGAGACCTGTAGTGGATCTCAGCAAGTTAAACAATTTTATCAAAAAAACAAAATTCCGGATGGTCACGCTACAGTCCATTCTACCCTTCTTGGGTCAGGACAATTGGATGTGCTCGATAGACCTTCAGGATGCGTACTACCACATCAAAATGCACAGACGCTCCAGGAGGTTTCTCCGCTTCAGGCTGGGAGCCAGTCACTACCAGTTCAGAGCCCTGCCCTTTGGTCTCACTACAGCCCCCCCCGAGTGTTTACCAAATGCATGGCAGTGGTCGCGGCTCACTTGAGACATCAAGGATTCTAGGTGTTTCCATATTTAGACGATTGGCTCCTTACTGCCACCACCAGACATCAACTGCTTGTAGCCAGAGACTTCACCATCCAAACTTGCCAAGCTCTAGGCATTTCAAAAATTTCGAAAAATCTGCCTTGTCAATCTATTACCTTTATAGGCGCCACCTTAGACACGCTCAATCTTTCCGCCAGACTTACAGAGCAAAGAGTGTTAGATATCCGCAAACAAGTTTACCTTCTACTACAATGCAACAAGATCAAAGCCAGGGTAGTCTTGATGGTATTAGGACTCATGGCAGCTACTATCACCCTTCTCCCCTTAGCTCGTTTCCACATGAGGATCCTACAATGGATGCTTTTTACTCAATGGTCCTTCCAACAGCTCCCGATGTCTCGCATCATATTAATAACTCAATCATGCAAGAATCACCTATCTTGGTGGATCACATCACCTCAAGTTCTCCAAGGCAGACCTTTCGTTCCTCCCCCCCAGTCGCCACGGTGACAACGGACGCCTCCCTGATTGGGTGGGGGGGCATTTTCAGGGCAGGACAGTCCAGGGCACGTGGCAACCTTTCGAGTGCCACTTGCACGTAAATGTCTTAGAAATGAGAGCAGTGCTTTTAGCGTTGCAAGCCCTTCAGCACTCTTCCCACGGGGACTATTGCAATTCAGATGGACAACATGTCCGTAGTGTGGTACATCAACAAACAGGGCGGAACCAGATCCTACCCCTTATTTCGAGAGGCACTCAGACTTTAGCAGTGGGCGATTTCTTCTCAGCGTTTTCTGATAGCAACGCACATTCCCGAGAAGTCCAACGTGATTGCGGACAAGTTGAGCAGGGCCATTCTGATGCCCCACGAGTGGTCTCTGAAGAAATCAGTGCTGGAAGAAGTGTTCCAAAGATGGGGCCAGCCTTGCTGCGATCTTTTTGCTACTCCCCAAAACAGCAAGTGTCACGACTTCTTCACTTTCTTCCCGTTACCAGGCCATCCCACCAGAGACGCTCTAGTCCACGATTGGCCCCGGGGACTTCTGTATGCTTTTCCCCCTTTTCCACTGATATCTCAATTAATTCAGAAAGCTATCGCCTTGAGAGTTACAATGATCCTCATTGCCCCTTACTGGCCTCGACAGGTATGGTTTCCGTTCCTCCATCATTACCTATTGGAGCAGCCTTGGCATCTGGACCCGGTGCCAGATCTGTTGACCCACCAGTCGGGCCAGCTGCACCACTCCCTTCAGTCTCTCAACCTCACAGCATGGTTTCTCCAATTCCTACCTTAGCCAGGCTTCCCTCAATCTCTCATTCGGTCCGGAACATCCTGATAGCCTCTCACAAATCTTCTACCAGGAAGATTTATAATAGTAAATGGAAACGTTTTTCCTTCTGGGCAGCATCAAAGAATATAAACCCCTTCACTGCACCTATCCAGTCTATCCTAGACTTCCTGGCAGAGCTCTTCCATTTAGGCTCTTCATCTACCATTAGAGTACAACTAGCTGCCATATCTAATTTTCATGTTGGAGTCTCAGACTCCAGTATCATGTTCCATAAGCTCTGCAAAGCCTTTTTAAGAGGTATTTTTCTGCTCAAGCCCCCAATCAAAGATCCCCCACCTCAATGGGACTTGAATTTGGTTCTGGCATCCTTGATCCTCCCCCCCTTTGAACCAGCGGCTTCATGCCCTCTTAAGCTGCTCTCATGGAAAACACTTTTTCTAGTAGCCATAACTTCAGCTAGAAGGGTATCTGAACTTCACGCTCTGTGCAGTCGTCGTCCTTATTTAGTTTTCCACAAAAATAGGGTGTCCCTCCGGACTAATCCATCCTTCCTGCCTAAAGTTTCCTCTGAGACAAATCTGAACCAAACGATTGATCTCCCAGTATTTTTCCCTGACTATTCCAACAGGTCGGAACAAAAGTTACATTTTCTAGATGTTCACCGCCAACTTAGATATTATTTAGACAGAACTAAACAGTTCAGGAAATCTGATCAACTTTTCCTGTCTTATGCGGAAGGGAAATTGGGCCTTCCAGTTACTAAGGTGTCCCTCTCAAGATGGCTTACTTCTTTAATTACCTTCATCTATGAAATCAGACATCAAAAACTGCCTTCAAGACCTAGAGCTCATTCAACTAGGGCATTGGCTACATCTGTAGCTTTTCAGGACAGGCTGCCTATAGATTCCATTTGTGCAGCAGCCACTTGGGCTTCTCCTCATACCTTCATATTACATTACAAATTGGATATGGCCTCCAGAAACCGTGCCAGCTTTGGTTCCACTGTTCTCAAGAGTCTGTTCCGATAGGCCGCCCGGAATAAGGTGCTAGGGACGCGGTCCCATCCAGCAAGAATGAAGGCGAGATTGACAACTTAACGTTAAGAAGTTATGTACCTACCATAACGTTCCATGTTAGTTGTCTTATTCCCGCCTTCTTTCTTGCGTCCCACCCTCCTTCCCCCTAGCCTGGACAGACCGATAGGAAATTTTGGGATCTGCCTTTGGAGCTTCCTTCCCACATGTTCTACCACCTCTATTCCCCCTTTTATGTTTGTGTAGCTTACATTCAGGTTTATATAGAGGTGGGTTCTTTTTTCTCCATACTATGAAGACAAGAACTGCTTGGTTTAGCTATCAAACGAGATCTGAGTAGTTACCGCCTAGCATTGTGGGATATAGGGGAGCCTTGACCCGGTGGAATTAGCTCTTGAGCTTTAGTATTGGCCGAGTCGGAGCCGAGGTTCGGCTCCGAACCCATCCAGCAAGAAAGAAGGCGAGAAGAAGACAACTAACATGGAACGTTATGGTAGGTACATAACTTCTTATTCTTTGTGTTTCACTGTTGCAGTCACCACATTTAGGTTATCCCTGCTAGGGTAGCCCTCGGCCAGCCCGAATACCAGAAGCTTAGTATTTCTGTGTCAGTTGCTGTCGCTTGAGGACTGGCGTCAGGTCATCAGTAGTATAAAGTAAGGCAGCCCACGCCATTACATCAGTCTTTCTTGCCATGGAGCCCGAAGCAGAAGCAGTTCGCATGAGTGCCGGTCGGCCGCTACCTGAGTTTGCATCTCCAAATTGAAGTTGAAGTCTTCTAAAGCTAAGTAACCCGTTGGGGATCCTTTTTTCTTACACTAACCGATGTCAGAAAAAGTTAACAATCGTCTCGCCTGTGGAAAAAAAATACCACACCGAGACTTCCACTCTTACTGCATCACTTGTTTAGGCCCAGAACACGACGTCCCCCGTTGTCACTTCTGTGCTTTGTTCAACGCCAGAACTATCTATTATCGGGCCCTTTTTGTAGCCAGATTTTTCCGTTTACAGTCTTCGAACACCGATATGGCTTCGGTAAGCCATCTGACAGCAGATCTTCTGAAAAAATGGAAAGATAAAGACAAGACCGCACAGGTACAAACCTTCCGACGACTCTTCCGTTAAGCTAGTTGTCAGTCCACTGGTACTTAGTGAGGCGCTATCGCAGCTCCTGATGCCCACTTCTGTTGATTCGCAGGTCGCTGCCGAGACCCTTTCGGAGTCTGAAATGCTGCAAGACTCTTCAATTAAGGATCCTGTGGTCGTCTCTACCTTGGATGGGTCCGGAGCCGTTGAGCAAGCACCGGCTTCCGAGGAAGTCCTTTGCACTACCGAATCTCGACACAAACAAAGGTCTTCTTTCGCAACTACTGTTCTTTCAAAAATGACAGAGTTTCTTAGTCCCAGGGTTCGAACCACACTCAAACCGACGCCCCACTCTCAGGTGCCTGCTACTTTGCCTCAGTCTCAAATGCTTAACATGGCAGAAAACCTTATAATGCTGATCAGGGAAAGCCAAGCTACCCCCTCCAAAAGGAAAAGAGATCGGTCCCCTGTAGTTTTGTATGAACAAGAGTCAGATGAATCTGATGCATCTAATTATGAAGACATGCAACCCCTCTCCAGTTATGAGGATTCTGATGCAGAGGATTCTATTCCTTCAGCCTCTCCCCCACAGGATTTTCCCTTGGGGAAACCCTGCATACTTTAAGGGAGCATTTCCAATGGGAGAGTCAGGACTACCCTCAGCCTAAAAAGAGACTCTGGAAATTCTTAGATCTTTCGCAACACAGACCCTTGGCCATCCCCCCCCCCCCCAGTCTTGGATGATTTCCTTGAATCCAGCTTGCTCCTGACGCCCTACCTTCTGCTCCCAGAAAACTAGATGTGTACTATAGAGTCCCTGACTCTCACAAATATCTTTTTACAAATCTAACAGCTGACTCTGAGATCATTTCTCAAGGGCCAAAAGGGATTAAAGCAACCTATGCTAAGAATCCCACACCCTCAGACAGAGATTCCTGAGCATTGGACAGATTGGGTAAAAAAGTATGCACCTCAGTTACTCTTGCTATCAGGGCACTAAATTGTCAGTTCCATATGCTGAAATTTCAGCAACATACCCTGGAACACCTTAAACAAAAAAATGTCTTCCCTACCTGCTTGGGCAGAATCTAAAGATTTACAAGACTTAATGCATTCTGCAAGCCAAGTAACTAAACATACTTTGCACTGTGGTTTTGATGCCCTAGAAGCTTCTTGCAGGGCAGCAGTCACTGGATCAGTCATTAGAAGACATGCATGGCTTAAACAGCCCCTGCCAGACCATGGCAAATCTAAACTGTTGGCTGCCGCCTTGCACAAAGATAACTTATTTGGCACTAAGGCAGAAGAGGTCTTAAAAAAGATGGGGGAAAAAAAGCAAAATCTATGCAAACAGTTAAGGATTTCTTACAAGTCCAGTCCCCTAGGTTAAGCAGGCATTGTCCCTCCAAGCACTGGTCCTTTCCTGCTCTGAGTAAGCCAGCCCAGCCTAGGCCCTGTGGAAACAGACCCCCCCCCCCCGACAGCAGCTTCATGGGAATGCAGAGATCTGAGCAGTGGAATACCTCCACTTCAGGACCAGGGAGTTCTAAGCCACCCCCTTATGGTAAGAACTCACAGCAACTCCCCTCCTCCCCCACCCCTTCTCTCTGCCCACCTTCATTTACCCCTAGGAAGAAAATTCTCTTTTCACTCAAGCACCTGGGCCACCATAACCAAGGACCAATGGGTTCTGAACATTGTCTCTCAGGGATACATATTTTCCTTCCATACCCTTCCAACACCAAAAGGGTTCCCAGATCTACTACCAAATCAGTGGGCAGAGGCTCAAAAGCAAATCCTTTCCCTTTTCTCTATGAAAGCGGTAGAGCACGTTCCTGCAGAACAGATAGGCCAAGGCTTCTACTGCAGACTTTTTCTGGTGCCCAGAAAAGAGGGCACCTGGCACCACAGCCTTGATCTATCTGTTTTAAACACCTTCCTGGTGAGCCCAAAATTCAAAATGCTCACCCTCCCAGCAGCTGCTACCCATGCTCTCCAAGAACACTTGGCTATCCACCCTAGATCTAAAAGAGGCCTACCTCCACATTCCTATCAGGGAATCATGCAGGAAATATCTCTGCTTCAGGGCAGGATCTCAACACTTTTAGTTTTCTGCGCTTCCCTTTGGCTTATCTACTGCTCCCAAAGTTTTTACAAAATGTCTGACTCTGGCCATTGACTTTTGCAGACAAAGAAATATTCAAATTTACCCATAGTTAGACGACTGCCTTATTCAGGCAGACAGCCAGGAAAAGCTGCTCAAGCACCTGACCTTTGTAAAGATGCTACTAACCTCCCTAGGATACACCGTCAAGGAAAAGAAATCCAAACAGGTGCCCACCCAAAGGATAATCTTCCTGGGAGCACGTCTGGACACAGCATCCCAGGTAGCATTCCTTACACCAGAGAAACAAATTTTCCTGACAACCTACTTCTCTCAGCTAGCCATCACACCCCAGTTATTTGCAAGGAAGATGCTGCAAGCTTTGGGGTTCATGGCATCTTGCATACTACTCATTCCATTTGCCAGACTGCACATGAGGAAACTTCAATGGTATCTAAAGAGCCTTTGGTGTCAACACTCTCAAGACTTGGAAACTCTTCTACCTATAATTCCTTGCCCCAAAAAGGAATTCCTTTGGTGGGCAACAGCATGCTCCCACAACAAGGGACTGCCCTTCTCCCCACCCCCTCACTGCCCTGACCCTAACCGCAGACTCATCAGACTATGCTTGGGGTGCACACCTGGACGGATGGTGCATACAGGGCCAATGGAACCCTCAGAAAATCCCTCTGGACATCACTCAAAAAGAGTTGATGGCTGTGCAGCATGCCTTGATAGCTTTCAAACCCCTTCTCTCTCCAGGAGTTCTCCTGATCAAAACTGACAATACCACTGTGATGTGGTACATCAACAAGCAGGCTGGGACTCAATCTTACCCTCTATGCAGGCTGGCCATGACTCTTTGGCTCATAGCCTCTTCCATGCAACTACATCTTTTAGCACAATACCTTCCAGGCTCATTCAACTCTCTGGCAGACCAGTTAAGCCGAAACCTTCTGGAACCACACAAATGGCAACTCATCAGAAGTACCTTCACCCTAATAACTCAGAAATGGGGAACCCCGAAGGTCGACCTTTTTGCCTCCCACACCAACCATCAGCACAGAAAATTATGCACCAGGGAGCATCACTGCATGACTTGGAAAGTGGATGCCCTTTCCTTCACCTGGGTCAGTCTGTCTGTTTATGCCTTTCCTCCCCTACTTTTCATCCCCAGGGTACTGTTCAAAATAAGAGAGGAAAAACAAAGGACCATTCTTATAGCTCCAGACTGGCCCTGACAACACTGATACCCCTTGCTGCGCTGCCTGTCCCCGCTGCATCCATGGCATCTTCCCCAGATTCCCAACCTCCTGACTCAGAGGGAAGGGGGAATTCATGCATCCCAAATTGCAGACACTCAGTTTGGCAGCTTGCCTTATTCCCTAACCCCGACCCAATCTGCTACTCTAAGTAAACTGGTCTGGATGTTATCAGTGAGGCCAGATGTCCTAGCACCATAAAGTCTTGTGTGGATAAATGGAAAAGGTTCTGCTCCTGGATCCAGGCTAAGGGAGCCAATACGGCACAGCCCTCCATCCCTCTCATCCTGGATTACTTGGCTGACCTACACAGTGATCTTCTCTATAAAAAATCACGCCTCTACTATTTCTGCACTGAGCAGCCCCTTTTCTCCCACCATTTGATCAAACAGTTCCTCAGAGGGGCTAGCAACTTGAGGCCCCCCAGAAGGGCACCAACGCTAGCTTGGGATCTTAACTTTTGTCTTGGAAAAGCTCATTCTGACCCCTTTCGAACCAGCTTCTTCTGCAGAGCTGAAATTTCTCTCCTGGAAGACAGCTTTTTTTTTGGCCATCACTTCAGCCAGAAAAGTATCTGAGCTGCAAGCACTCATGGCTGTGGAACCCTTCATCATCTTCCATGCAGACAGGGTATCCCTCAGAACTAACCCATCCTTCATGCCCAAGGTGGTGTCCAGTGTGGCTCTCAGCCAATCCATTCATCTGCCCACCTTCTTTCCTAATCCCTAGAACAAGGGGGAAAGGATTCTTCTTTCGCTAGATGTGCACAGAGAGCTCAGATTCTACCTGGACAGGTCTAAATCCTTCAGAAAGTCTGATCAGGTGCTGGTTAGCATTGCTACAGGTGCAGAAGGCAAAGCCATCCCCAAGCAAACCATTTCCAAATGGATATCCCACTGCATCCATTTCTGCTACAAACAGCATGGAAAGCCTCCCCCCAAGGGGGTCAGGACACACACCACCAGAGCAGCCTCCACCTCTGCAGCTTTCCTCAGAGGAGTCCCCATCAAGGTCATCCTTGAGGCTGCCACATGGACATCTGTTCACACTTTTACCAAGCATTGCCACCTGCCTTTCTTCTCCATATCCAGGGCAGGGTTTGCCACTGCAGTCTTGCAATTCTGACATTATGTTGGCATGCTGCTGTTGATACAGTCCACCCTCCCCCCACTGCATCCCAGTGCCAGCTTCAAGCCTTGAAAGGATAGCTCCATTCATGCTTGTTGTTTTACTCTAGCAAATGGTGAAGGCTGTTTTTCCCTCTTTTTTCATAATGCTGAAGCATCACTGTAGTTCTTTTTAATTCTGCTGTACCTTACATATTTGATATAAAGGAAACAGGACACTTATTGATTGGTAGTTGCTTGGCATTACCCATTCCATCACTCACAGTTCAGAATATTTGAAAACTTTTGGCCTGCTGATATCTACTTATAGCAGCAATTAAGTAATGCACTGGTTACCTTAGTGAGTGCTTCCTCACAAACCTCCACTTTTTTGTTTGCAAAATTTGCATCTTGATCCAGCTGACATCAGTGAGAGTTTGTGTTCAGTGCCTTATAAGATTACTAAGTAGCCATGTCAGATTACCAGTCATAGTCTACACCAGCACTACTTTTGAAGCTTTTGGGAAAGACTATGTGGAAAAACTGCCACAAGGCTAGGTCCAGTGGCAAAGCAGGATAAAGCCTTGAACCACAGCATGTGTAACCTAAACAGCCCAAATTCAGTTATCGCAAATGCCTAATGGATCTGGCAGAGGAAAACAGGCTTTCCCATGGGGGTGGAGGTGTAGGGAGTTGAGTGGAGCATAGTGGTACATGTTTTGGGGCAGTATTTCAGCTTACCAAGCCACTGCCACCCCATGGTGGTAGATTCTGTTAGGAAATGCACAGGGGAAATTTATTGTGGATTCCCGCGCTGACGCTGATGTCATAAATTGTTCATCACTCCACCCAAGGGGTAGGATTATACCATACACATGCCCTCATTGTTCGGATGCCAGTAAGGGTACAGTGAGCTCTCATGGCTGCCTGTATATGATCACTTAAAACAGCAATCACTCCTGTACTGTTCTAAGGTAATTTCATGTTAAAGCAGAACAATTACCAGAGTCTGATTGGAGGAGGATTTATGGTCTGTAGGCATGGTAATAAAAATACATAATGGAAAAAACACTGCCATAAGTGCCAGCACATTAATCCTTTAACTTGACGATAAAGAAAGAAACTCCTTGCTCTTCTTATGATCTGGGAAAGGGAAGCTGTTGAACTGTTTCTTTGGGGATCACTTGGAGATCACCGTGCTGTTTGCAAATGCAGGCACCCACCTTCACCATATTGTCCTCATCTGCCATATGTTTGGCTGACTTCCGAATGCTGGAGCAGGTAAGTGCCCTGTTGGGGAACCTTACTTTGTCCTTAATTTTATAGTCCGGTATAGATGGTTAGTGCTGTTCTGTTTTTCTAGCTATTTAAGTCTGAGAAAGGGAGATGTGGCTGTGGTAAAAGTTGTCAGACTTTCACAGCTGCTCTATAATCTGCCTAGTTGCAGAACACAATGTCATAAACTGTGATGCCTGCCAAGGCTTCACTCAAAAAGATTTAAGGAATAAGCTTTGACCTTATTCGTGTTTTCCATCTTCCATCTTGAAAAGAAAAGAGAAGGCAGAAAGGGAATCCAGAGATTTTTTGTAAGGTCTCAGTGATTCCAGTTGGTCAAAGGATGTGGATTTGGGTGAGACACTTCCACAGCACCAGGACTGGATGCATACTTATTCCCAGCAATTTGACAAAGCCTCTTTGGAGGCTATCATCGCTGAGGAGATGGACACATACATTCGGACAAATTACATGCAGGATTCTTCTTCGGATGTCCAAGTTCCAGTACATACTGAAGAGACTTGGATTGTTTTATCTGAAGGATGAAGAGGGGATCCCCACTATTATTGATAGGGAAGAGCCTGAG
Organism: Protopterus annectens; assembly: GCF_019279795.1. NCBI lineage: Eukaryota > Metazoa > Chordata > Ceratodontiformes > Protopteridae > Protopterus > Protopterus annectens. The sequence continues at coordinate 380,299,530 of NC_056738.1, read as the reverse complement.
GGATATACGGAGTGGAAGTCTGGCCTTCCCACACAGATGTGAAGGCTTCAGGGCAGGCATTATTGCAAATAAAACCTACAAAACAGTCTTTTTCAAACGGGCCCCTGGTGGGTCTTCCTATTACCAACAAAAACAAATTCCACAACGTTGTAGAAATCCTTTTAATAAAACACATCTTTCAGACAAAACCATCCTTCAGTGTTAATAAAATTCATATCAAAATCTCGCATCTTATATAACTACAAATCAAGTAACATATGACACAGCCTACCTATCCAATCCTAATTAACAATTAAACTATTAATAGTAAAAGGTCCTTTATGGAACTCTATAGAGAAATTTCTTAAAGCAGTACATCACATTCGGACAGAAAGTCATGACAAAAAAAGTGCACCACGTAGTTGAATTCAGCAATGCTATACATAAGAATAGTTCACGTAACTCTTTTAAAAAATATATAAATATATATATATATATATATATATATATATATATATATATATATATATATATATATATATATACTTTTTCAACAAGAAAATGTTTGTATACATATACATACGCATTTCAGGGATATATGTTAACATATGGCTTAATATAAAGAAATTTTTCTCTAGTGTATTTGTTGCCTTTTTTTTTTTTTTTTTTTTTTTTTTTCAAAACTGGTTTTAGTGTAACTTGTTTAATCAAACCAGGGTGTACATCCACTTGTAGGTGAATGATCCACTCATATTCTCTAGTATCTAGCTTATTCACCATGTCACCTCATGTAACAGTAGGCATTAAAACATCGCTCACACAAAATAAAAAAGTGTGATTCATCTGTTTCTTGGATTTGTTGGGCTAAGGAGTTAGTGATCACTTTCCTTCTGATTTCTGACTTGTGTTCAACAATCCTATCTCTTAGTCTCCTTGTTGACTTGCACACACAAAAACATGAACATTGCTGACATAATGCTAAATAAATCACATTCGTGGTGTTACATGTGGCTGCACAAAAGAATTTGAACTTTCTACGAGTAAGTGGATGTATAAACTCAATTAGGGTAATAGCACAACATATACAGTTGTAACAAGGGTAGGTACCTTTCTTATTATATAGTATAGGATCCATTCTATTTAAGTTGAAGTCTTTATAACAGACGCTTTTTTAAACTATTGCGGTTCCTATAAGTAAAACATGGTTTATATGGAAACCATTGATTGTGGCCAGGAATGGCCTTCAAAATATATCCGTTATTCCTGATGATTTCCTCTACATTTTCTACTTGTTCTATTATAAGTCATGAGGTATTTCACACTGTCATCAGGTGTTGGATGCATAGTAATAATGGTATCATGGTTGGAAAAGTATGGCCTAGCTTTTCCTCTTCTCATGGATGCCACCTCATTTCTAACAACATCCAGTTCATCTCGATCATAGCCTCTTTCTAACAATGGTTTTAGATGCCAGTGGTGGTGCAGCGGTAGTGTTGTCTCCTCACAGCAAGAGGTTCTCCCTTTCGATTCTCTGCTGGAGCGCCTTCTATGTAGAGTCTGCATGTCCTCCCCGTGGTTGAGTGGCATTTGAAAAACATGTGTGAATGGATGGGCCTTCATTGAAAGTTGGGCGTCAAGCTGGCACCTCGGCACCGTAAAAATCTACTGCCAATCATTAGCAGACCGGAGTTCCACTGTGGTGACCCCTAACTGGGAAAAGCCAAAAGAAGAACAACCATATATAAAAAAGAAGTACAAGCTAACAAATGCATGCTAGGCATGTCTTTATAGGCATCCCTAGGGGACAATATCTTCGTGCTCAATACCAGAGATGAAATATGTCATAAGTAGATGACAGATGAATTGTTAGAAAGAGGCTATGATCGAGATCAAATCTCACTAGTCCCAGTTCCCCAAAAGGAATAATGTCTAAATGCTTTTATATTTGCTTACTGTACTTTGGGATCGCAGTCCAGCTGAGCACTTGTTTGATCCTTGCTGTTATCTTTCATGTGCCACTTGCCACCAAAAAATTATACCTACTTTCCACCACTGCTGTGTGACAGTGGAGTAAGTGTAGTTAAGGGGAAGCCAGGGGTTGCAAGGGGGGGGGGGGAGCTTAAGTTTTTTATACTGTCACCTGTAGGTTCAATGAAGTTTAAGTCGAGATCTTGTAGGCTATCCAATAAATGGACTTTTGATTACAGAGTAATGGCACCCTATAATAGAACTTGGCTTGAGAGTGCAGTTACTCAGTGGGTAGGCTTACCTTCATTTATTCATTTGACAGTTACCTGCTTAATTCAGCATAGTGAATCGGAGGAGCTAGAGCTTATCCGGGAAATCGGCTGGCATCACTATTGGTCACTTTTTGCAAACCCAAGTGACAAGGCGTTAAGTAAAAGTGCTGTCCCTCTAGATGATGCTGTAAAAAATAGATACATACATAAATTCCATCTCCATGAAGGAATAAAATACATATTGATTCAGAATATTGTGAAGTGCATTTTAATAAGCAATCTGTAGCATGCTAAAAACAACTAAACTGTACCATCTGACTTCAGGGCTTCAGAACTTTTGAGAGGAATGCATGCCATCAGACCACATCTACCACTTTTGAGATATTGCCAGATAAAAATTTAAAATAACACTAAGCTGATCAATAGATGAGCACAAGTAGGAAAATGTTAATAAGATCATCCAAATCACAGTGGAACAGCATCCCTACTGGCGTTTGTAATTGTTGAATAGCAGAGAAAATTTGACTTGATTGGTATTTTTTACTACTTTGGTTGATGTACTTATTTTTTTGCAATAAGAAACAGTCTGCTGATCACTGTACTGTTATTTAGGCATGCAAATAATTTAGAATTTTGATATCATTTGAGATGCTTAAAACCTACCTGTTCATTTAGAGATTCTGTCTTTTCCTCCCTGGACTACTCTCCTCCCTAATTACTCAGTCTCATCTCCCTTAAAGAGACTATGCGGGGTTAGTGCCACTGTCATGGCCTAATTTCAAGGAAAACCTGAATGTTCATACTGAATCCGGGAAGAAGGACCAGTACAGCAGGCATATTTTGCATTCATCTAAGAACTGCAGTGAGAAGGAGCACCTTCCATCCCATGCTGCACTGCTTTGTCAGTACTGGAACATGAATTCAGGCTTCTTGTGTAGGGAATGTGAACCCACAGCTTTTGGCTTTTCACTGCACTGAAAGTGAGCAAACTACCTGCTCAACCTCTAACAAGGATGAAGCTTCAGATCTAGCAGAATGTGGAATGTATACCAGTCCTTTGGTTGACGTATGAATGTTTGAACTGAAATGTGTTATGTGAAGATACAGTGAAAGGGAAAATATGGAGAAACAAAGTTTTAAGTTTCTGGTGGTACACACACAAGGGAGATAACACTGAGTAATTAGGGAGGATCATAGCTCACAGAGGAAAAGGTAGAATCTTTAAATGAGCAGGTAGCTTTTAAGCATACCAGCAATGTGCAAGCACTGCACTGCAATTTCTGCAGAAGAATTTTGTGTTTTGTGCTCATTAGCAGAATTGGAATTTGGTACCACTTTAACAGCAACAGGAGATGAGAAGGGTACACACAAAAGCTGTTGGACAGATGCTGACATTCAGGTGTTTTTTCTTCTATCCTTAAGTAAAAGGATTGTATTGAAATCAGCAGCAAAATGTTCCTGTTTTTCTTCTACAGCATTAAATTTAGTACTTTGCCTATAACATTAAACAAATTTGCTCACTCTTTTTTGGTTGAGTGCAGTTCCACTGTTTTGTAACAGTTGTGTACTCCTTGTGTTGTTAACATTTCTAACTAAAATAATTTGAATTTCCTTTTAGGAACCTACTTCCAAAAACCTGGTTACCATTCGAGTTGATGCAGATGGATTCTTTCTCTACTGGACTGGTCAGAGTAATGTAAGTAGCATACTTTTTGTATGTATTGTATTTGAGGAGGGGTACAGGAACACACATACTCAACACATTCATTTTTTTTGATTAGTACTGTTTACCAGTTGTTGGTTCCAGTTGTTTTATCCTACTGCATGTTTAGTGTCTGTGAAAACGGCTTTGTACATTGAATTCATACCTTTCACATTTTCCTAAAACCGGTGTGCCATTTTTGAGGTGAAGATGCAAGGAAAAACAGTAATTGTGTATCAAATAGTAGACTGAAATATGGGTAGCATTTGTTCAAATTAAATTTCTTTTTTTTCAAAACAGGTTTATTGTTTTAACATATAAGAGAAATATCATAATTTTATACAAGTAATTAAAAATAGGTATTATTATAATATTCAATAAAACAACTAAAGTATTTACAAAGACATCCACTACAATCAGATCAATTAATTAAACTAAAATACCATGCTATTGAAATTAAAATTTTTTTAACAAATTTTGTAAATTATCCCATACAATAAAATAAGATGTTTTTCTATTTGTTCTAGTCCTAATTGTGTTTATTTCCATATGGCACACTATATTCATAACATTTTTAAATTCATTGAACGAAGGAGGTGTATCTGAAATCCAATTTCTAGTTATTATTTTTATAGCCACTGCTAGAATAGACCATAACAAGGGAAGCTTAACCTTTTTAACACTTTGAGGTACAGGTGTGTTGAATAATATAAGAGATTTAGAAATAATGAAATTATCTGTAAAAAGAGCCTGCAAAAATTCATTAATTGACTTCCAGTATTCTTTCAATTTTATACAGTCATAAAACATATGAGCCCAGTCCGCATTAATTTCTACATTACATCTCTTACATAGATTATCTTTATTATTTATTTTATTCATCATCAAAGGTGTATAAAAGATCTATGTAAAATGTCCATGTATAAAGTCTCCAGACAATGGAAGACGTAGTTCTATAAGCAGATTCCAATATATATTGTTTATCTTGTTGATTTGGTGGGTCCCCATTAATAGAAGTGAAATAATTCCAGTATGAATCTACACTGTAAAAGTTTCTTGTCTGATAACTTTATGTATGTATGAAAGTTTACCTTTATCAGAAACTTTATGTTGTAAATTTAATATCAAGTAATCAATCAGTGTTGGAATAGATTCTTTAACAGTTATAGACATTAAATCTATTTTATTAATGAGATGTTGTCTAAAGGTCTGAACCTCTAACCAGCAAGTTTCTCTTAGATCAAATTCTTCTTTTAATAAATCTAGATTTTTAACTTTATTATCAGATATCAACTGATACCAGTACTTTAGATCATTATCTATAGCTAAATGAGTTCCTTCAGAAGTAGATGACAAAAGCATATCCTGAGTATACATTATAGGAAATACAATAAAATTCCATTCCCTATACTTAGGGTGCATGAATATAAAGTTACGATAAATAATAATAATATTTAATGGGTAACAAACCATATGTTTAGGTGTAATAGGTGAAGTACAAAATTCCTTTAGTAACCATAACATGGAGTTATTTACAATCATATTTTTATGTGTTAAGGAGATTTTCATGAAGTGTATACTAATTAGCTCCCAATAATCTTTCCATTTTGTGACATATGACTGATCTATTAATAAAGTAATAACTTTTACAATAGAAGAGATAGTATATAAATTAAAGTCTGGAAAAGAAATACCCCCTTGAGACCAGCTATTAGTATGTTTCTTTAATGCAATCCTAGGTCTATTAGGTGCCCATAAGAAATTTAACATTAGTGTGTTCAGTTTCTTGATAATTATTTTTGTAGGTGGAAGTATTATTGATTGCATTAAGTATAAAATCTTGGGGAATATTATCATTTTAATAATTGTAAGTCTCTCCTCCATAGTAAAATCATATTATTCCAGGTGTTAAAAAGATTTTGTATATTAAGAAAACAGGTATTATAATTATTATATATAATAGATTTAATATCTTTAGATAGTATTATACCTAAATAAGTTATCTGACCTGAATTGGGTACATATTTAGTAAAATCACTAATGAGAATATTTTTTCGTGTATATAGGTAGTATTTTAGTTTTTTCTTCATTGAATATTAAACCAGAAATACTTTTAAAATTCATCATGTTATCAAATAGAGACTGTATAGAAGAATTAGATCCTGCTGATGTAATTAGAACATCATCTGCAAAAAGTTGAATTTTGGATATTGTATTTTCATCTATTTCAAAACCCTCTATGTCAGTACTGTTTCTGATCAAATTAGCCCAAGGCTCCATTACTAAAGTGAATAATAGTGGAGAAAGTGGACATCCTTGTTTTGTACCTTTAAGAATGGGTATTTTTGTGAAACATATGTTCCTACCTTAATATAAGCCAACGTTCCTTTGTATAAATGTTCAATTAGATTTACAAATGCATCCGAGAAGTTTGTGCACTTCATTAAGGTAAACAGATAGTCCCAACTTACTGAATCAAATGCTGAACTTATATCAAGACTAATAAGTGTTAAATCTTTCTTTTTCCTATTTGCAAAATCTATTAATGTTAAAGTTCTTCTTATATTATCAAAAGTATTTCTATTTACAATGAAGCCTGTGTGATCTATATCTATAATGCCGGGAATGATTGTCTTCAATCTATCAGCAAAGATATTCATAAACATTTTATAATCAACATTAAGTAATGAGATGGGCCGATATGAAGAACATCTAGTTGGATCTTTATTAGGTTTTAAAATTGGCGAAATAAATGTATATTGCCAAGATGGGGGGGGTTATTAACTCAGTTTGGGCCAAAATAAAAACCTTATGTATTAATGAATATGTATTTTTAGAAAGGATTTTATATATCTCTGGTATAATACCATCATTACCCGGTGCTTTGTTTGATTTAAGCTTATTTATTTGTGTAATAACTTCTGTATATGAAATACTCTTGTCCAATAGTTTAATCTGTTATTTATTAAGCTTTTTATTCATATTTGTGGTTATAAACTCCTTTATTTTATCTTTAGGTTCCATGTTAATATTATTATGGTTAATTTTGTGAAAGTGATTTCTAAATTCATCTAGTATTTCTGGTATACTAGAAACATTCTTCTTTTTCCTTAGAGAAAAGATTTCTTTGATATGGTTTTGTTTATTCAACCTTTTTGTTTTATTTTTAAGTCTATGTAAGTATTTGGGGCTTATTGAATAAGACAAAAACTTGTATTTCTCTAAAGTTATTTTAACTTTGAGTTAAAATTTCTTTGTAGTTCTCATTTAGTTTATTTATTTCTTCAATAACTTTCTTGTCCATAATATTTTCTTTATTATTATGTTTCTAAGAGTCTAATTTACTTTGAATATCTAACAATTCCTTATCCCAAGATTTCCTTTTATTATTATACCATCTGATACTTTGTCCATATAGATATGATTTTAAGGCATCCCAAACATAAACAATGGAGACTTCAGGAGTGTTATTTATGTCTAAAAAATGTTTTACTTCTGAAAGTATATATTCTTTATAGTCTTTTAGTTGAGTTAAGTATGCTGGTATCCTTTTGATCTGAACATTGAGTATTTTTTATCATGAATTCAAAAACAATTGAATTATGATCAGATATAGGACATGAAATGATTTTGGAATTAATTAAATCTGTTACCATCTGGTTAGAAATAAAGACCCTATCTATTTTTGAATAAGTTTTGTATCTGTTAGAAAAAAAGGTGTATGGTAATGATTTTGAATCTATCTGATTATTAATATCATTCAAATTATAAGAATTAGCAAAATCCTTTAAATGTTTTGCATTAGATGTAATTCTTCTCTTTCCTATAGTGGTAGTATCACTTTCATGTAGTATACAATTAAAGTCACCAGCTAAAATAATATCTCCTATAGAGAATGATATGATCTTATCAAGATGATGTTTCACTGTATTAATACCAATTCCAGGTATCCAATATACATTAATTAAAGTGTAAGTCTTCCCATTCATTTGTATTGTAACCATACAAAACATTCCTTTGTCATCCTGATAAGACTTAATGGTTTTAGGAATGGGCATACTTTTATTCCATAAAATAGCCACTCCTCTTTTTTCTGAGTGTGCTCTGAACTAACCAATACTGTATATTTGTTTGTGGCTAGTTTATCAATATCTTTTTTCAAGAGATAGGTTTCTTGTAGGAAGACTAAGTTGGCCTTATGTAAATTAATGTATCTTATTAGGCTTGCCCTTTTACATGGATTATTCAATCCATTAATGTTTAAAGAAATTCCTTCTAAAGATGTCATTTGGCATTTTTAAAACTTAAGAATCTTATGATCAAAATAACAAATAACAAGATAAGTAATGTTACATCTCCTCCTTTAGGTGTACCTTTAAATATAGCTGTATTTATTGAATCTCTTATGGGATTTCGTATAGGATTCAATTTTGTTTGTAGTGACAATGAATGTACAAAATATATTGTGGATGTCAAAACTATATACAAATAACAATGAACAAGTGAAAATAATGTAAGGATTAAACCTTGCATCCAGCCTGGAGTTATAAACTCCAACTTAGAGTAGTATTTACCACTCAAGTTTAACCCCCTACCCTAAGCAGCAGTACGTCAGCTACCACCTTATCAATTTAATACTAGTTATATTTAACTGAAGTTAACAGTTTTCAATTCAATTATCTAGCAAGACAAGACTACACATTTGGTAAAACAGCATCATATAAACTAAAATAAACCTTTTTTTTTTTTTTTTTGCTTTTTTTTTTAAAAAAAACTGTTCATACTACTATATACATCCATGTAATATAAAACACTTGTATTCAAATAGCATTCAAATAATCTTGATGTTAGAAATCAAGAGGAGAGAAAAATAAGTTCTAACATTCATTTAAATCAAAACCTTTGGCTAATATGATTCAGACATTACATATATTAGGATGCATCTATTTTCTGTCATGTAAATACAGTTAACAGCTTCCAAAAAAACTTGAATTGCTTGTATATGAGCATTTACTCAAACTCATTATTGCCAATAGAATAAAATATTGTATTCATAGAAATTGTTATAAATCATACTTCATTGTTAAGCAGATTCTCAGAAACATTTATATACATATCTACATACACACACATACACACACGCACACACACACACACACACACACATATATATATATATATATATATATATATATATATATATATATATACATACATACACACATACACACATACACACACATATACACATACATACATATATATATATATATATATATATATATATATATATATATATATACACACACATGCATACACACACGCATACACACACGCATACACACGCATACACACACACACACACACACACACACATACACACACGCACACACATACACACACACACACACACACACACACACACACACACACACATACATATATATATATATATATATATATATATCTGATCTCACTGAGTTGTATCTTTACTGAGCACCATCTTACATTGCTGTCCCTTGTCCTTCAATAAATCTGTCTGCTTTATACAAAATAATGCACAGCAAACACATTTTAGTAACCAGATTTTACAAACATGCTATACTACTGCTTTAAAATATATCACATGACAATTTCTTCCAGTATAGAGTTATAAAATTATTTATGCTTGTCAATCAGATGAATTAAATGAGTTATAGTAATGTATATGTTTGGGACATAGGTTTTTGACACATATTATTAATCTGCTATTCCTGTATCTGTGATGTGTCGGTGTGATATCTAGGTCAAAGGTGAGACTAGCTGCTTTCAGATTCTCTGTGAGAATTCTGAGAGTTGAAGCTTTTGAAGTAGCTCATGGACACTGTGCATGAGACAGCCCACATCCCAGATTGTCTCTCTTAACATTTTGGTGGGAAACTTATTAAAAACTAGTGACAAACATTCATTTAGCAGTGTAAATGCATCTAAACATGACAAAACCTTCACAATGCATTCTACAGGTTATTACAGACTCTATGTAAGTGAAATCAAGCCCAAAATTATTAATAAGTAACAAAACTCAACATTTTTGTCCCAACTCAACTCCTATGCAAATCTTATTTACTGTGTCTATATGATCAAAAGCATTTCTATATATTAATAAAGAAAAGAAAAGAGAGTAGAAAGTAAAAGGGTGTAAGGCAGAAATAAAAAAAAATGTAAGAGAAAGCTATAAGAAGTATATACAATAGAATGTTACTTACTGTTTATATTAACAGAGTTAAAAATAAAACGTATTATTTACTATTATTTAGTTCTAATTATTATTAGTTAAAGCATGACAGATTATTTACAAACAAGCATAAGCAGTGTAATCAAGAAAGTATAATTAGGAATAGCATTTGAAGAACATATAAACTTTTAAAGGAAAAAAAATGTATCAAATTACTGACCTTATTTTTCCTCTTCAGAAAGAGAAACAAGTTAAATCACAGCTTGCCATTAAATCTCCAGATATTTGACTAGTTATGAAACAAAACATTTCTTTGCACACAGAGAATAACTTTGATTAAATCTTTTTCAAAATATTTGTTGCTTCTTGGAAATGCAGGAACTACATTTAAAAAGATTAATAATAAAATAAAATGATGAGAGAGGGAAAAAAAAACATCGTACAAATCATTTGTTTTTTAGTCTCTTCTTCTTCTCTGAAGTCTTCCACGAAGTTTCAGTTGCCAGTCTCTTTAACGAAGGACTAGCCCATTCCATTTCTTCTATTTTTTCCAAAATCTTATTTTTTTTGATAAACAGTAAAGCAGAGTCTAAGTCATCGAAAATTTTAGGACCATCAGGAAGGAAGATTTTAAGCTTGGCAGGAAACAGAAGGTATGTTTTAAACTGTGCTTTTTTAAGCTCCCTTATTAGTGGCAGAAAAACTTTTCTTTTAGCTAATACCATGGATGAATAGTCATTGTAAAAATGCACAGTTGTTTCATTAATCTTAACAGGAGCTTTAGCCCAAGCAGATTTAAGAACCATCTCTTTATCAAAAGATGATAGAAATCTAACTATAATTGATCTAGGATAGTTTTTGTTAGAGATAGTATTAGCTATAGATCTATGTGCTCTTTCGATACCAAAAGAGAATGCTTCTGGTAAATCTAAAGTTTTAGGGAGCCATGTTGTTAAAAAAGAAGTAATATTGTTACCTTCAATATTTTCTGGCAGTCCAAAAATCCTAATGTTATTGCGCCTAGATCTATTTTCCAGGTCATCCAGCTTTGTTTGTAAATGTGTATTTTGTTTCAGCAGAAACTCAATGTTGATTTCCTCTTCTTGTATTCTATTTTCCATGTCATTCACAGCTTCTTCTATGCCTGTCATCTGGATCTTCTGTTGTTGCAGGTCCATATGTAACAAGTCTATTTGTTTTGTAGTTTTTTCTATGAAAGTGTCTATTTTAGTATCCATTTTATCCATCTTAGCAGTAAGTTGCTGGACTATAATTATCAGAGACTGAAGTTCTTTCTTGATGCTGGAGTCTTGAGAATTTGTCTTACTGGAACTCATTTCAGACTGATAAACTGACAGGAAAATTTCCAAAGTAATTTCTGACAGGAATATTAAGATTTCCTTTCTTTTTTAGATATAGTTCAAGAACTATATAAAACAAACATATTTAGAAAGAAAATTACTTCAAAAATTAATTTTTTAAGTAATTAATTCCTGTCAATGTAATGAAATTGGTGGAGCTGAAGAAATCTGCTGCTATCCTGTGTTCATCCTTGGCCACGCCCCCTGTTCAAATTAAATTTCTGACAGCCATTTGACAAAGGGATTTTATAGATGCAAGCTTTAATGCTTTCCTTGGTGGTGCAGGCACCAATGTAAAAATGATGTTAACTGTGACCAGTCATGAACTGGAATTAGTTTGTTAAAATGGTGAAAATTTTAGTGAGTTTCCTGTTTTAGGAGGTAGTCTGTAGAACCTTTTAAGCTGAAAGTTTTTGTCAGGGATTTGCACTGGTGTAAACGTTTTAAAAAATAATTTTAATACATGTTCAGCATTAAAGTGCTGCATTATATATACAACTCTGCAGACGTAGGACAGAATTAAGTAACTCAGTCTGACGAAATCAGCAGTCCTAAGGGCATCCTTCACTTCATTGATAAAGCATTACAAGTTTAGTGACCTTCACTTGTAATATCATGTTGGGTTACATGTAACTGGCTGGAAGACAAATTCTGTGTATGTGTGGAGAAGGACTGCTCCAGTACCATGTCTTGTCTTTTCCAATGAGATTTTGTTACTCCCAGTTAATTTGCACTATGTGAAATGTGTAGCTTCAATTGCTGCCAGTACTATTTCTTTGCAAACTTTTACATACAGAGTATTTGTTGAAATTAAAAATCGCGTTTAGAGGATTTAGTTATTGGATGGAATGCATTATTTGTGTAACATTGTCAGGCAGGCACCCATATGTCTGATTATGCAAGCAGTGCTGTTAACATGGTAAGCTCTGCTGTATCACTGATGCACTACTAAAGTCCACCTAATCATAAAAGTAGTTTTTTGAGGCAGTCTGTATGTAAAAGCTTACAGTCAGCAATTTCAAGTTGGGACCCACATCGCTGATTGGGCGAGCAGTACTGCTGTGTTGTAATCTGTGATGAGTCACTGTGCATTTAGAGCTGCTGAAATCTACATGGTCAAAAAGTAGTTATTTGGGAGGGGATAGTTATGCATATGAAAGCTTACAAATCACTTGATCTCCATTTATTGATTATGGGTTTGGATTGAAAGAAGCTGTGTGTACGTGAAACAAGCCGATGTGCATTACTCTGGGCATAATTCCTTTTTTCTTGATTACAGTTGAACCTCAGAGGTTCATGCTGTCATAGTATCTGCAAGCTGAAATACTTCAGTTGACTGTCAGGGGTAGTATCATTATCAGAAGGGATTTGTACTGCCTCATTCATAGTAGCTTCAGTTATTTATTATGCATCTGCATAAGGTTATTAAGCTTAATAAGTATAATATTTGAGAAGAAAGTCCAGAGGCTATATGCACTCAGAGTAATAGTCATAGTGATGTTGAGGTTTTAACCCTGTTATCATAAACATCACCTATGGGAAAGTGTCTGTATTAAAAACATGCAAGGAATAGGGAATAAAATAGCAGTGCACTTAGTACCTCTCCTGTTGTCAAATTCAGGCCTCCATGGTGTTGACTATGCAGAGAATTTACCTGCCTGTCTTTTTGTTGGTACATTTTCCATCACAAAATATCAGCAATGTGGTATTTCCTCTAAAACAGCCTTGCTAGGGACCCTTCCATATATACAGCTTGCTGCTGTGCACTTCATCTTTATCGGTCTGCTTGTAATATTCCTGCCAACATCCCTGCTTGCCCAGCAGGGTAGACATCACGTTTTTGTTGTGTTGGGAACTAGGTGTACTGTATCCTTCTCACCAGCATTATTTCTGTCAACCCCCAGCTTGTGCAGAATATTTTTTTCCCAAGAGAGATTGCATCAATTAAAGCAGTCCCTGTACATTTATTTGTTCTGAACCTGATTGTGTTACTCTTAGAGTGGCTCTTGCTGCTAAGGACAAAGGTGTTGATAAGTAAACTGCCCATCAGCACGTTTTCAGTATTTATCTCCGTCTGCCTATCTGCGTTGTACTCCACTCAGAACAAGTGAATAGTCAGGGATTGTCCTTAAACAGGATATCAGGGCATGGCCAAGCACTAGTCCCATCTGCAGAATTCCTTACCGCGTTTGAGCACCAGCCTGAGCTATGGTTTTCCACAGTTGGTGAAGAAGAGCGTTTTACAAGTGTCATGATGAAGTTCATCCTCCTACTCACTGTACCCATACTACTGAAATGGAATCAAATTGGATCTCCTTATACATGTTACCTAGTACAAAATAAAAAAAAAAAAAAAAAAAAAAAAAAAACCTGGCATTGCCTTTCATGACATCTTACCATATTTTGCTGTTTCTGTCTGAAAAATGTGCCTTGCAGGCTAGTCAGCCTTCTGAATGTATTTTATAGACTTTTGGGACTGCAGGTATGTAACCAACTGTAAACTAAAGTATGCATCTTAAACTCCTAGAGTCATGACTAGAAGTTATCTTAGGACCAAAGTAATTATACTAGACTTAGAGTCTACCTAAATAGTAACATGTGGGGGGGGGGGGGTTCATTGTTTATTCCAGCTATTTTTTCATTTTCTTCTGTCATATTCGCATACTGAACATTGGCATTTAGTTGGCTTTTTGTTGAGTCAGGATAATTAATTGAGAGAAGGAGGTCCAGAAAAAAATAAAACTACACCTACCCCAATTAAAATATTTTCATTCTGAGTTCTGTGTCTTAATTCCTGCTGTCTGGGTCTCGTCTAAGTTGACTGCTTATTCGAATCTGTAATCTTTCTCCGTTGCTGATTTTTTTTTTTTTTTTTCTTCCCTTGACGTAGCAACTCTGTTCACATTTCATTTTTTTAAAACACCCCTGGTACTTAACTCTGCTTCACATAGTCTAAGATGATAAAATTATTCTAAAGAACTTTTTGAGGTGGTGAAATGAAGATACATGGATGTACATTTGAACTTCAAAGTATGTGTCATGGTACTATTGTGTCATGTACAGCAGACCTTTATTTTTGATACATGTTTCAGTATTTAGGACTCAAGTTCAAATTATAAGTTGTTCATGGCTTTGTATTCCATATTTAGTTGTATTGCATTTGAAATATGGTTGCAGTTGAATTTTCTGTATTGTTTGTTGAGTTTTGTTTGATTTATTTATGCATACCGTCACAGTTGCTCTAAATTGTATCTCAAAGTGGTTTACAGCCTGTGTATTTTATTGATTTACCAAACAAATAAAAATACATTGAGCTGTTTTGAGACGGTAAATAATTTTTCTGCAGGGAAGTACTGTGTTGAACCTTGGATATAATCCTTTATGTGCAGGCATGTAAATATTTAATTTTCCTGGGCTTCATTAGACCATGAGCTAGAGTATCAGCGCAATTATTTACCTTTATTTCAAACTGGTCATGTGTTATTTTTTAAGTGCATCTGATTGTCTAAGACTTTGATGAGTTTGTAAAGTCTGGCATGATAACATGCTGCCTAAAGAGTCTTGCAACCATTTACTTTCTGTGGAATAGTAGTTCGATTTGCTTTCTGAATGGTAGAAACAAAAAACTTTTTTCTCATTGAGCAGTCCAAATAGAACACAGTAACAGCATAGCAGACCAAGGCTGAGTATGACCATAAAAACGCAGTAATCAGATGTATAAAAACATAGAACTGTTTAATGCCTTGGCTAAACTTCATCAGATACAATACATAATTAAAAGTAATCACTCCAAATTACAATCAGACGTGGTCAAAACCAATTAACTTTTAAAACTCTACAGCCATAGAATAAAAAAAGTTATACGCTACAGTCATTTACTTTAATTATTGTCATTGCTGTTTACATATAACATACTTTTAAGCAACAGTGAATACACTCTCTAACATCTACATTTATGGTAAGTGTGCACAACTGTTGATATTCTTCGTGTTTCACTGTTGCAGTCATCACACTTGGGCTATCTGCCTGCAGGTAGCCCTCATTCGGCCTGAATACCAGAGTCTTGGGATTTTTGCATCGGATGCTGTCGCTTATTCCATGATGTCAGGACATCAGGGGTATAAAACAGGTACCCGATGCCATTACATCAGTCTTTCTTGCTGAGAAGGAGCCCAAAGCAGAAGCAGTTCACAAGTGCCAGTTGGCCGCTATCTGAAATGTTCGTTTTTCGAGTTTCAAACCTTTTTTCTTGCTCTAACCGATGTCAGAAAAAGTTAACAATTGTCTTGCCTGTGGAAAGCAAATACCTCAGAGATTCTCATTCTTGCTGTGTCACCTGTTTAGGCCCAGGCCACAACGTCCCTCGCTGTCAATTTTGTGCCTTAACGCCCGAACCATTCATAGTCAGGCTATTTTTGTCGCTAAATTCTTTCATTCTTATTCTCCATATTCCGAAATGGCTTCAATAAGCCATCTGACTACAAATCTTTAGAAAAGGCGCAAAGTTAAAAGCAGAGACAGGCCACATAGGTCAAAAACTGCAGATGCCACTTCCGTTAAGCTGGTCGCCTGTCCGGTACTCAGAGGCACCTTTGCAGCCCCTGATGCCTACTTCTACAATTTTGCAGGCCTCTGCTGAGACCCATTCAGAGTCCGGTATGCCGCGAGATGCTTCTTCGACTGTGGAACCTGTGGATGTCTCTACTGTGGATGGGTCCAGAGCTGCTGTGCAAGCACCAGCTTCTAAGGGTGTATTCCAACCTACCAATATTCGCATTAAACCGACAACTCCTTTTTAAGCTAAAACTACTGAGTTTGTCAGGCCCAGAGTACGCACTATTCCTAGAAAACCGACCAAAGTGCATGCTCAAACTCCCATGCCTCAGAAACAAATGCTTAGAATGGCTGAAGACCTTATCACCCTTATTAGGGAAAGCCAGCCTTCCCTTGCTAAGAGACCAAGAATTGAGTTTCTTTCTGATTCTGCAGACCAGGAGTCCGATGACTCTGACCCTTCTGATTACCAGGACATACCCTTGTCTACCTTTGAGGATTCAGATGCAGAGGAATCCATTCCCTCTGCCTCCCCTCCAGAGGATTTTTCTTTTGGTGAAACCTTGCATACTTTAAGAGAGCATTTCCACTGGGAATGCCAGGATTATCCTCAGTCCAAAAAGAGACTGAGAATTTTTAGAGTTGCCTCAGCACAGGCCCCTAGCTATACCCCCTGTCCTGGATGTTGTAGATGTCTTTATGGAATCCAGTCTTACTGTAGACACTTTTTTTAGGAAACCTGACTGGGTACTACAGAGTACCTGATTCTCACAAATTTCTCCTTAAGAATCCTACTGCAGATCCAGAGACCGTTTCCCAGGGGCCTAAAGGTATTAAGGCTACTATAGCCAAAAACCCTAATCCTTCATACAGGAATTCCAGAGCCTTAGACAGATGGGGTAAGAAGGGTATATACCTCTGCAACTCTTGCCATCAGGGCATTGAATTGCCAGTTTCATATGTTGAAGTGCCAGCAACATATGGAACAAATTAAATAAAAAATGGCGTTACTTCCAGATTGTGCAGAAAATAAAGATTTACAAGAGTTAATGCATTCTGCAAACCAAGTTAGTAAGCATACTTTGCAGTGTGGCTTTGATGCCCTAGAAGCATCTTGCAGGGCTGCGGTCACTGGACCTGTACTGAGACGGTATGCTTGGCTGAAGGAATAAACCTTGCCAGACCATGTCAAATCAAAATTAATAGACACTCCTTTAAATCCGGACCGTTTCTTTCGCACCAAAGCAGAAGAGGTTCTTAAAAATATTGAAGAAAAAGCTAAATCTGTGCAAACTGTTAAATAATTCTTACAAGTGCAGCCACCTAGATTCAGTAGGCATTGGCCTACAAAAAAAACTTGTCCTTTCCAGCCCTTCACAGTCCAAACCCAGGGGAACCAGACCACCAAGACTACAGTCTCTGGGTATGCAGAGATGTAAACAATGGAGTGCTCCCACCTCAAAAACAGGGAGTGGCAAGCCCACCCCCTTATGGTAAAAGTTCACAGTGACTTGTCAGTTATCCTTACCAGCCCTGCCCATGTACTTGCTCCCCTAGGAGGAATACTTGCCCATCATGCCAAAAACTGGATGCCCATTACTCAGGACCGATGGGTTCTAAACATTGTATCCCAGGGGTACATATTCTACTTCCATTCCCTGCCAACCCCAAGCGGGTTTCCAGACCTTCCTCTAAACCAGTGGGCAGAGGCTCAAAAGCAAGTACATTCCCTGCTCAATATCAGGGCCATCCAACTTGTTCCAGTAGGACAAAGGGGACAGGGTTTCTACTCCAGACTGTTCCTGGTGACCAGAAAAGAGAGCTCTTGATGCCCAGTCCTGGATCTATCAATTCTCAACACCTTTCTGGTGGTCCCAAAATTCAAAATGCTAACCCTGCAACAGCTTCTCCCTGTGCTAGCCAAGGATGCCTGGCTAGTCCCCCTAGTTTTAAAAGAAGCCTATCTGCACATCCCCATAAGGGGGTCTTGCAGGAGATATCTCCGCTTCAGGGCAGGCTTTATGCACAATCAGTTCTATGCACTTCCATTTGGCTTATCTACTGCACCCAGAGTATTCACAAAGTGTCTGGCTCCAGCCATTGCATACTGCAGGCAGAGAAATATCCAAATTTTCCCATACTTGGACGATTGCCTGGTTCAGGTGGACAGTCAGGAATTACTGCATCAACACCTGGCATTTGTAAAAAGACACTTGTCTTCATTGGGATACACCATCAACAAAAAGAAATCGCAGTTGGTGCCCAGTCAAAAAATTGTATTCCTGGGAGCAAGCTTGAACACAACTTCCCAGATGGCCTTTCTCACTCCAGAAAAACAGATCTATTTGAACAACTACTTCAAAAACATGGCCACTAAAACCCAGCTATCTGCAAGGAAAATACTGCCTAGGGTTCATGGCCTCATGCATTCTGCTAATTCCATATGCAAGACTGCATATGAGGAAACTTCAATGGTACTTAAAAAGTCTTTGGTGCCAACATTCTCAGGACCTGGAAACAGTTATTCCAATCATTCCTTGTCTAAGGGCAGAGTTTATTTGGTGGGCAGAAGCATGCAACCACAAAAAGGGACTGCCTTTCACTCAACCCCTCGCCGCCCAAACCCTGATTACAGACTCATCAGACTATGCATGGGGGGTTCACATGACAGGCAGATGCATTCAGGGAAAGTGGACCCCAGAACAAATTCTCCTGCACATCAATCAAAAAGAGATGTTAACTGTACAGTATGCTCTGACAGCCTTCAAATACCTAATCCTTCCAGGGCAGTTGCTGATAAAAGCAGACAACACTAGAGTTATGTGGTACATAAATGGGGGGGGAAACCCATTCTTACCCACTCTGCAGGTTAGCCATGGCCCTGTAGAACACAGCCTTGAATAACCAAGTGCATCTGCAAGCTCATTTCCTGCCAGGCAACCAGAATTCACTGGCAGATGACTTGGGCAGAAATCTCCTGGACCCACATGAGTGGAAATTGAAGCCCAACACCTCCAACTTTCTAATCCAGAGGTGGGGGACACCGGAGGTGGACCTCTTTGCTTCCCCCGAGAACCACCAGTAAAATTTGCACCAGGAACCCTCGCAGCAGGGCCTGGAAGGTGAACGCCTTATCCTTCAAATGGGAAAACCTCTCAGTTTATGCCTTTCCCCTCTGCCCCTCCTCTCAAAGGTACTACTCAAGATCAGACAGGACAGCCCAAGGGCAGTTCTTATTGCCCCAGATTGGCCACACCAGCACTGGTACCCACTCATATGCAGTCTGACAGTGCCACCCTGGCACCTTCCTCAGACTCCTTCCCTGCTGTCTCAGCAGGAGAGACAGATTTTGCATCCACAGCTGCAAATCCTAAACCTTGCAGCCTGACTTTATCTCCTGAATACTCCAGCAGCAACCCTGAGCAAGCAGGTGCTGGACTTCATTCTTGAGGCTAGAAGGCCTAGTACTAGAAAATCCTGTGCTGAAAAGTGGAGAAGATATTGCTCTTTGAGTCAGTCTCAAGGAAAGGACGCAGCTGTGCCCTCTTTACCTCAAATCTTTGATTACATAGCAGAGCTACTCCACAGAGGCATATCCTTCTCCTCTATTAAGATTCATGCCTCTGCCATCTCAGCTCATTATAATACTGAGCCACTTCTTTTCTCTCACCCTCACATCAAACAGTTTCTGCGAGGGGCTAACAGCTTAAGGCCCCCTAGGAGAGCACTCATCCCTGCCTGGGACCTTAACTTTGTACTCAAACCTCAAGCTCCCCCTTTTGAACCTGCAGCTTCAGCAGATTTAAAATTCCTTTCATGGAAAACAGCCTTGCTTTTAGCCATAACCTTGGCTAGAAGAGTGTCTGAGTTACAGGCACTAATGGCGGTGGAACCCTTCTACCTGGACAGGACTAAACCTTTCAGAAAAGCTGACCAACTGCTAGTCAGCTTTGCTACAGGGGCAGAGGGCAAGGCCATTTCAAAGCAAACCATTTCCAAATGGATAGCACACTACATCCATTTCTGCTACAAGCACCAAGGAAAACCTACCCCACAGGGGATCAGAACACATTCCACTAGGGCTACTTCCACCTCTACAGCATTTCTCAGGGGAGTCCCTACCCAGGACGTTCTGGAAGCTGCAACCTGGAGTTCTGTACACACCTTCACCAAGCATTACCACTTGCCTATTTTTTTCTAAATCCAGAGCTGGATTTGCTACAGCAGTCTTACAAGGCCTGCTAGCCAGCCCTAACACCTCTTGACTGCCTCCACCCTTCCTTAGCTTTGGGAATCAACCCAAGTGTGATGACTGCAACAGTGAACCACGAAGAACATAGTACAGTTGTGTACATTTACCATAAGTGTAGATGTTAGAGTGTATTCACTGTTGCAGTCCTGGTTTCCCTCCCTCCAGCCCCCTGTTTTTCTCTCTCCTATCTACCTATCCTCTATATGGCCATTTGTTATGGCAGGGATATTTACTTTTTACTGGAGGTGTTCCACACCATATACTAGCTTCCTATTTGGGGGGCTCCTGACCTCTGGGGCAAGAAAAACTGATGTAATGGTGTCGGCTGCCTGTTTTATACCCCTGACGTACTGACGTCATGGAAGAAGTGACAGCATCCGATGCAGAAATTCCAAGACTCTGGTATTCGGGCCGACTGAGGGCTACCTGCAGGCAGTTAACCCAAGTCTGATGACTGCAACAGTGAATGCACTCTAACATCTACATTTATGTTAAGTGTACACAACTATACTTTTCTTTGCCTTCTCTAAGGAGAGATTGCAACTTTTTGTTTTATATCTATATTTTCTGCCACAGATCTCTGAAGATACTACATATACTTGTGTGCAAACTGAAAAATAAATGTCAAAAAATTGACCTTAAAAACAATTTGTTTATACCTAGGCTGTATTGTAATTAAAAGAAAAACATCTGGTTTGTCCTGCTGATACCACAAGGAAAAAAAAGCCTTTACCGAAGCTGAGAACTGTTGTTCTTACTGATGGGGTGCAATTGCTGCTTTTATCGGTGATCATGAAGAAAGTTAAAGAACTGATGGCCATAGCAGTGTATTTTAGTGTCCTGCTGTCATTCACAGCTATACACCCCTCTCTGGTCTCTGCCAGTTATGTACATAATTTTGCTGCTGCCACACGCAGCCACACCCCACCAATGCTTGGAATACTCTACCAGCAATTTCGCCACTACTGGAAATGTAGTTCAGTGTACATTTGCTCACAGCCATAGTCATCCTCTTGATTCGTACTGGTAATACCCACAGTAATGTGTTTTCAGTTTGTTCCTGTCATTTAAAGTCTTCCAGCTGCACCACCACCCCTGTCTCTGTAATTATTTTATTAAAAGGAATACTTACCATTGTGGTAACACTACACACACACTGACAGATTCCAAAGACGTGGTCTCTGTGTAAGTGACTTACTCTGGTGTAAGGCCTCAATAAAGCAGGCTTGCTCCAGAGTAAGTCAGTTACATTGACAGCAAATGTTTTGGAATCTGGCCAAGATGGTGCTAGCCTTGTCCTTTTACTGTGTGTGAGAGAAGAATTAAACTGGTTACTGCCATACACATTCTTTGATTAACCTCTTTATCTTAACATCAGTGCTGAGAGCAGAGTGGATATTCAGAGACTGAATGAATGAAAACCTTTAGTGCAGTGCAGGTGTCACCAGCTTAAGTCAAAGCACTACACTAATTTTGACACACAGCATTGTGTATACCAGTGCATTTTAATGGGCTTTGGTCTCGAAAATTTCCCGACAGGGATATTTCCAGGTTACCCAACTTGGACTACTCTACATTAACCAAATAAGTAGTTAAGACTTCTAAGTGGAAATTTATGATGATTGAACAGTGGATGTTTGGTGGGGGGAGATAGTCTTCTGGTCACAGGCAGAGAATGAAGACCCAAGTATACATCTGAGAATGACATCTGTAAGTTAGTTAAGATTATGAAGCGAAGACAGGATATGTCGTCTGTTTCATTCTTCAACCCATGGGTTTGGATCCAGTCCTCTGATCTGACTCGGCCGCATATTTTAGACTTTGGATCCGACTCTCGAGCTCCTTCTATCCATAATGCCTTAGTCCATCCCCATTACCTCAGATGTCGTTTGCTGCCATTGTGCACAGATGCAGGCTCCACTCTCAAGCTATTTGTTAACGATCAGTCGTAAGTTTATCTTTAAAAAGTTAGTTTCTTCTATAATATACCTTTCTCTTCTTCCTCCCTCTCAGTTTATCATTGAAGTTAAGGCTACTATTCCTTCTTTTAGTACCTCTTTTGTCTTACCATAGCTGGTATTTTACTCAACTCTTTTTAATTAAGATAATTCTTTCATATTACCATTGTTGATAATTTTTCTCTTTTTCAATGTAGAAAAATAATACTATGGCTGTTATCTCCTTTTACTGTATTGTTTAGAAATCTTTTTCTTACACACTACTAGTGTGTTGCCTTTTGGTCTTGTAAATATGTTGGATAAACCGACAAGCTTAAAAAAATACACTTCTTGTGAGCATAAGATTCCAAATTCGGATGCCCACAATTCAATTATTTCCACCTTTAATCCCAGGGCCTCAACTGACAACTGTAATTAATTTGTATCTTCTCCCTGCTTTTACATCTTCAGGGTCTCAAATTCCCTCTAAAATGTCTAAATCCGTGATGTCAGATTCAAGAAAATGTTCCCCACTGATGTTCCACAGGGCTTTGTGGGATCCATCTTACAAAAGTCATAAGATCCTGGATCCGACTGTGTTGGATCCTAAGACCCAGCGTTCAGATCCAAAACCTTCTGACCTAAAATGTATGCCTCTTATAGTCATATCTATCAGTCCTAAGGTGCCAACTTCGGATTCCAGGTACTCAGATCTGAAACCTGGCACATCCAGAGTGGTCGTACACCATAGTATACAGTTACGTGTGCATCTCCTACTCTATGATCCCTTTGTTCAGACAGCAAAGAGACATTCCAGACTTCCATCCACTACGTCGTTCAGGACCTCAAGAAGTTTATCAGAAGCAGATATGGATAGGATGATGTGAAAATTTCTCGGTGCTCAGACCCAGATGGGGGTCATACCGGCTCCATCGCCTTTCGGATCTGCAAGTCTTCCTACTTCATCACACACTGTTCTCTTTCCTCCTTCAATCCATCTACCTGTTTTGAAGTCCCAGGATCTGAAATCTCCAAGAGGTTCGGAGTTGGATCCGAAGAAGATTTCTTCCTTGATTCTGATGGTATCCCTGACTGGTTCTGCTCTGATCCTGTGTGATTGGAACTAGTCCTTGAGCCAAAGTGTCAGCATCCGATCCATGGGGGTGGGATTGACTCTGATGTTGTCAGATCAGTCTTTGCCCCTTGGTGCCTCGGCTCTAGATAGTTCAGGTCCGGTTCCATCCTCAGGGGGCATGGATCCAGCATTGGTCGGGACCTAGCTCTCCTGGGAGCCTCAGCTCTGGCTCGGCTGGTTCAGGTCTCCCTGGGTCTGTCTGTCTTTGAGGTTGTGGAATGGGCTTTTTCTGTATCCAGAGAATTGCTTTCTCTTTTTGAGGATCCTATCGCTGTTCCCTCGTCAGTTCTGAGCTCTGAGGTGATCAGTCCCATCCCACAGGGGGCAGTCAGTTCCAACAAGAGTCTAATCTGTTCCAGTTGAGGGACTTCCCTCTCTTCTGATACCTCCTTTGAACATCTCCTAGAGGAAGTACATCAGAAGAGAATGTGCAAGAGGAGGCACATAGACTCCCCAATAGGATTTCTCACAGCAGATATCAATTTTGATGACTGAGATGGGTCCCCTAGATGATATCTCCTTTGGAGAAAATTAGACACAAAGGTGGCTGGTTTTCCAAAAATCCCTCTCCTGAAGAATCTGCATTTTTGGAAGCTTTTGGTTCTGGCCCGTCTACGTCTTGGGTTACCCTCTGGCAGTTGAACTCATCAACTTGGTTTCCCTACCGGGCTTGGAAGGAACCGGATACCATCAAACCCATTCCAAAGAGACCAGATAAATTCAAGCAGTAGGTTCTATGGCAGCAGCCTTTATATTACTTCCCTTGGCACATTGCTTTAGGTGTGTTCTTCAGTGAACTCTAGCTGTTCGTTGGTCCATTCTTCATCAACCCCTATCCTTTCCAATCAAGCTTACTCTGATTTGCAAACAACACCTCCACTGATGGATCCAGTCAGAAGATATTCATCTGGGCCGAGTCTGTTCTTCTACAACCAATGGCCATAGTGGCCATAGATGCTTCTCAACTGGGGGGGAGTGCATTTCTTGGGAAAAATGGTTAAAGGCATGTTGTACCCCCAAGAAACCAATCTTCATTTCAGTGTACTAGAGAGGAGCGCAGTCCTTCTTGCATTGCAGGCATTTCAAGATGCTCTCCCTCTAGAGACAATTGCATTTCAGACAGACAGCATATATGTGGTCTGGTCCATCAACAGACAAGGAGGAACTTCATCTTAATCCCCTCTGCAGAGAGGCCATGAAAGTGTGGGAATAGGCGATCTCATCCGAGCACTTTATAATTGTGATGCACTTCCTGGGGAAAACCAACATATTAGCGGACAAACTAAGCAGATCTATCCTGATCCCTCACAAGTGGTCTCAATCTGTGGCAGAAATGATCTTCCGTCATTGGTGCCTACCTTGCTGCATCATCTTTGTGACTCCCCACAACAAGTGTAGCAGGCACTTTGCTCTTATCCCCCCTTAGGAGTCGCCGAGAGATGCTCTAGTCCACGTTTGGCCTTCGGATCATCTTTATGCTTATCCCCCTCTCCCTTTGATTCTCAAAGTTCTGTAGAAAGCAAGTCAGTTGAAGAGCTCCATAATCCTCAGTGCCCCTTTCTGGCACTTGGCAATTATGTTTCTACTTCCTATGGTTTAACCTTTATCCTCCATGGATACTGGAGCCAACTCCAGATCTCCTCTATCATCAAACAGGGATCCAGAATCCCAATATACAGACCCTCAGACTAACTGCATGGTATCTCCACTTCCAGTAATGCTTAGACAGCAAAGGCTCTTTTCCCCTGTATGTACCATTATTTTGGATTCTCAAAAAGAAACTACTAAAAAAGTATACAAGAGCAAGTGCAAAAGATTCTCCTTTTGGGCTTTGAATAATGAGCTTGATCCTTTCTGTGCTTCACTTTCTGCAGTACTTCAGTTTTTAACAAGCCTTTTTAAAGAAGTAGTGAATTTCTTTACGATTAAACTTCATTTGGCAGCAATTTCTAATTTTCACACAGGAGGCAGAATTATTGATTAGCTTCATCCAAATTATGCAAAGCTTTTCTGAAGGGTATTTTTCTTGTAAGACAACCAATAAAGGATCATTCACATCCTTTGGATCCAACAGTTGAGCTACAAGGTCCAACTCAAAACCCTTTTGAACCTTCAGATAAATCTGATTTAAAAATTGTTTCATAGAAAACGGACTGCTTAGTCTTACGTCTGCAAAGAGAATATCTGAACTCCAGGCTCGTTCCTCAAAAAACCCTTACATTATTTATCCTAAAGATAGTATTACCCTATGCACAAAGCCCTTTTTATTTTTTTTTTTTTACCCAAAATGGCTTCTGAAAATAGCATTAATCAATCCATTTTACTTAACAGTCTTTCCAAATTTCTCGAATAACTCAGAGTACATGCTTCATCTCCATGACATACACAGACAGTTACGTTTTTATCTTATAGGATAAAACAAATTAGAAAATCAGATCAACTCTATCTCTTTTTTGCCAAAAAGGCTGGATTGCCCACTTTCTAAAGTCATTCTAGCTAAATGCATTACAAATTGTACTTCCTGGATTTATTCTGAACAAGGGATGACCTTAACCAAACCCCCAAGGCTCATTTAACTAGATCCATGGATGCTGCTTCTGCTTTTTGGTCAAGAATATTGTTTGATATTTGCATTGCAGTCACATGGTCCAGTGCTTATACCTTTGTTAGTCATTACAAATTAGATATTATTTCTAGAGTCAGAGCCGCCTTTGGCTCGGTGATGCCCCAAAATAGCTGGGAACTCCGTCCCATGGGTTGAGGAAGAATGGAAAGGACAACATCACATTTAAGTTATGTACTCACCATAACTAGGTATCTGTGCTGCCCATTTTCATTCTTCCTCGATTCCCCCCTCCAACAGTCTCCCATCTGTTGTTTCTGGAGAGACCTGCAGGACTCTGTTTTGGAACCTGCAGTTCTGGGTTTGAGTCCTTTCTTTTTCTGTCAGCCTTTTTCCAAATTCTATTTACCTATAGAGGTTAGTGGCAACAAACTCAGTCTGACATAATGGGGATGGATTAAGGCATTATGGGTAGAGGGAGGAATTTGCCTGGAATTTTCATCTGAGTCAGATCTGAGGATCTGATCGAAACCCATGGGCTGAGGAAGAATAAAAATGGTCAACACAGATGCCTAGTTATGGTGAGTACATGACTTTTAATTAAGGAATGGACAGGTAAATATTTCTGATAGGGGTAGTAAACGGTAAGAGTAAGGGAGCAAGCAGGTGACTACTGCCAAGAATCGGAGAAGATTAGACATGGAATCAAGTTTTGGAAACTGATTGTCAGAGGGGAGAGAGAGGTAAAGTGGGAAAAGGCTGAGTACATTTCAGACCTGCAACCTAAAGATTACTTGCCATACTAAGGGCTGTTAGTGGAACTTAGGGAAATAGAGGGAGATAGGCCAGTTTTAATTTCTAGAGCTTACATGACATTGCAAGTCAGTAACAATGTATCTTAGAGGGGAGGGGCTAAGTGACTGGGAAAGGGGGAAAGACAGGCAGTTAACTAAGGAATGATGGGAAGACATGCAAGGTCCTAAGGTGTGCAGTGAAATTCAGGGTGTTCAGATTATAATGGAAACAGGCAGCCTGGAAATCTTAGTGTAGCTTATGTATACCTTTAAAATAACCTCTAAGCCACGTAAGCTTGTGGGATACAGTCAGGATGCTTGGCTATAAACCTAATGACCCCAGTGGCCATCTAAGCTGGTACAATAAAAAAGACAGATTTGCTTGCATAAGGGCATTGATGATGGCACAGTGGCGCATTGGATAGTATTTTCTCACAGCAAGAGGTTCCTTAGTTCGATTTGCACTTGGGGGTGCCTTCTATGCAGAGTCTGCATGTCCTCCCTTGGTTCGCGTGAGTTTCCTTCGGGTGTTCTGGTTTTCTTCCACATTCCAAAGACATGTAGCAGATGGACTGGACACTCAAAATTGGCCATAAGTGTTAGTGTGCATGTGAGTGTGTGGATGAACTACAGTGGCAGGACTGTAATCCTTGGCTCTAGATGATTATCCCTGTTGAAGTGACATCCCAATGCCTTGTACAAAAATTGGGGAAAGGGGTTGTGAATGGATGGATGGATTGATGGTGTCAGTAAAAAAATGAAAAACTACAATGAGATGGAAGACTGAGGCTAAATCTACTGTCAAAAGAGGGGGCCATGTTAATGGAGCAATGGAAAAATGTACATAGAAATGTAACAGTTGTGGAATCAACATATCCTTAACAATCAGCAAGAAAGTGGGAGGAGCTAATAAAGAGCCATTAAGCAACGGGGAGAAGTGTGTCTTCCACCCAAAGAAGGGAAGAGTAGTCTGCTTATCAATGAGGAAGAAGAATTAATACCTGATGATTTATTGCTTTATGTATAACATTTGAACTTTGTAGAAGATAAATCCGGGGAGAGAGGTGTGAAAACTCTTGAGTATTGCTACCATTTGAAGAGGTGAGTTAAGTGCTATATGAGGAAACTATAAAGTATTCAACTTTGTTTTTAACCATCTTGAGTGACTTAACTGTACCATGCTTTTTTTTTTTTTTTTTTTTTTTTTTTTTTTTTTTTTTTTTAAGTAGTGTGTAATAAAGTTTTAGTTTTAAAAAGTACTGTCTACTTATCCATCTTGTTGCCTAGACATAATTTATACTTCTACTAGGAACTCTTAGGAAGCTCACATAGTGCAAACTTGTCAGATAGTTCCAATGATGTCTCTTAGAAGCATTATGTAGTACATAGCTGTCTCGACTCCCAACCCTTGCTGCTTATTTCTGTTACTAGCGATACATGACTTTTTATTTTGTACGTCACATTCAACAGCAGAAAATAAGTGATTAGGAAAGTGTATCCAGCATCCTCAGTGTAGCCCATCATTGTCCAGGAAAGTTAATAAACTGCTGTCTGCTTGAAGCATCTTTGTGGAATTTGGACATACAGCACAATATTTTGTACTTAGTATTCTAATGCTGTTTTCTGTAAATCTTTTTATTATATCCATGAAATAAAGCATTTGCTTCTGATCTTGCACTTATGTAAGGCAAGTGCACGCACAGGCATGTGCTACAGTAAAATCTGTGTGTGGGTGTATTGTTTGATTTTAAAGTTTACACATAATACAAATGGGGATCCATGATCTGTCATGGAACTGGCTTCATTTTTACTTCATTTAACTTGATAAATTTTAAATTGTAAATTTAATTCATGTAACTTGAACATGTAGAATTTAAGTAATTAAAATCTGCCCATTATGGTGTGTTGGGTTTGACAGACATGGTATCCATATGTGGGAGTTTAGTTTTCACTGAAACTTGCAATGTTGCTAACATAGTTCTTAGTCTGCTGTGGAAGCAGTAACTTCTCACATCCAAACCAAAGCAAATTTGTTTCAAATTCGTTATTCATGTTTTAGTGCTAAGTGTTTATGTTGGACGCATGAAACCTGCTGCATTTATTCTGTTATTACGCTGGTGTTCTCAGCATTTTAAACAAATATAAAGCATCTGCTTCTTTTCACTAATTAATTGTATGTGTTGTCTTTTTCATAGCTAATCCAATTTTTTTTTTAAACTGCAAGTTTTTTTCACTGTTGCTTTTAAAAAATCACCTGCAGGAGATGCTCTACAATACAAGTTGTATTAAACAAAGTTAGTAAGCTCGCTGATATAGGAAATCATAAAGTCCTGAACATGCATTTTATGGCTTTGTTATTCCATTATTATGATTTTTCTGACTTATTGTATTAAAAATAAGTGTAATAAAGTACAGCACAGTGATATAGTATTTATCACTGATGTCTCACAGTGTGTGGTTCTCCATTTTGGGTCTTAACTGGGGTGCTTTTATATGGTGTCTACAGTCCTTCCTCTGGGTGTTGTAGGTTTTTCCTAGGTGATTTGATTTTCTTCCTCACCTAGAACATATACTATAGATAAATGGCCATAGGTGTGCTTGCTATGTGTTTTTGCATTCTGCAATTGGTTGACATCCTGTTTAACATTATTTCATCTTCCTTTCACCTGGTCAGGCGTAACATAAGCTCCAGCTCCTGCACGTGTCTGAACTGGATTAAGCTGTGTGTGT